>NW_017671271.1:45388-45577 GCF_001879085.1 Nicotiana attenuata | reverse complement strand
AACTTGAATTGCTTCTCCCTGTTCTCCAAGCGGGTACCTGATTTCAGCAAAAATAGACTAAACAAAGAAAATTTTCTGCCCCAGTTTGGTAGTTGGGCACATAGGTGAGTGTTAAACTGAATCATTTTACCCAATATTACTAAGAATTTGAAAGTTAGGTCCTATTATCCAGGGGGGGGGGGTCCTGAC
>NW_017671271.1:39609-45379 GCF_001879085.1 Nicotiana attenuata | reverse complement strand
GACAATTATAAATCTAAGTTATATCCTTTAAAGGTGTGACTTTCACTAAATCTTGTTATCTAAGAGGGTCTTAAACTACTCCCCATTATCCAGGGGGGTCCTGACAATTCTTAATTAAACAACAATTTTAAATCTAAGTTATATCTTCTAAAGGTATTATTTTCTCTACATCTTGTTATCTAACAGAAATCTTAAAGCTAGGTCCCATTATTCAGGAGGGTCCTGAAAACTCCTAATTGAATCCTATCATAAACATGCAAACTTTGAAGCCAACTTATATTCCTTGGGGTATATTTATGCTAAATTATGCTACTCATGATTGTTTTGAAATTTAAACTAGGTCCCATTTTCCAGGAGGGTCCTGAAAATTAAAAGTCAAACATGTCTGGTGCTTGCCTTTCCGTACGGAGGGTTTCTCCGATACAAACGAAACTTTCTGCCCCTGTTTCAATCAAAGAAAATCTTGTCAGTTTAAAAATATGGTGGTTGGTTTGTTGNGGTATTCCCTGCTCTCCAGGTGGGCGCCTGATTGCTAAAACTTGAACTGCTTCTCCCTGTTCTCCAAGTGGGTACCTGATTTCAACAAAAATAGACAAACCAAAGAAAATTTCCTGCCCCAGTTTGGTAGTTGGGCACATATGTGAGTGTTAAACTGAATCATATTACCAAATATCAATAAGAACTTGAAAGCTGAAACTTGAACTGTACTCCCTTGCTCTCCAGGTGGGCGCGTGATTGCTGAAACTTGAATTGTATTCCCTTGCTCTCCAGGTGGGCGCCTGATTGCTGAAACTTGAACTGTATTCCCTTGTTCTCCAGGTGGAAGCCTGACTGCTGAAACTTGAATTGTATTCCCTTGCTCTCCAGGTGGGCGCCTGATTTTCGGAAACTTGAATTGTATTCCCTTGCTCTCCAGGAGGGCGCCTGATTGCTGAAACTTGAATTGCTTCTCCCTGTTCTCCAAGTGGGTACCTGATTTTAACAAAAATAGACAAAACAAAGAAAATTTTCTGCCCCAGTTTCAATCAAAGAAAAAATTTGTCTGTTTAAAAATATGGTGGTTGGTTTGTTGCCTTGACTTTGAGGGCGATTGCTCCTTCACTTCCCATGATCACTCTGATTTCCACTCGAAGACCTTGCTTGTTTATTGACTAACCACTTTCTCTGCTACCCTTATCACGGAAAATACCTCTGATCTGTTCAAACCCAATACCATTCAACTGTTGCATTATGATCTTGCATGGACATGTACTGAACCTTTGTGTTTCTCATGAATCTCAAAGCACGACAATTGCCACCCACTTATTGTGCATGTTGTTCTTTCTTGACTTAAACCACTGGCTCTGGCCTTGAGGTCTATTGTTCCTTCACTTGCCATGATAACTTTGATTTCTACTTGAAGACCTTGCTTGTTTATTGACTAACCACTTTCTTTGTTACCCTTAGCACAAAAAATACCTCTTCTCGTTCAGACCCAATACCCTCTATTTGTTGCATTGCTCATGAACTGACATTTACCAACCTTTGTATCTCACATGAACCCCAAAGCACATCAATTTCCACTCCCCTCAGTGTGTATGCTGTTTTTCTTGACTCAAACCACTGGCCTTGGCCTTGAGGTCTATTGCTCCATCACTTGCCATGGTAACTTTGATTTCTGCTTGGAAGATCTTGCTTGTCATTGGTTAACCACTTTCTTTGTAAATCTTATCACAGAAAATACCTCTTCTCCGTTCAAACCCAATGTCCACTATCCGTTGCATTGCTCATAAACCAACATTTACCAAACCTTTGTGTTTCACATGAATCTCAAAGCACATTAAATGCCACCCACTCGGTGCATATGTTGTTCCTTCTTGACTTAAACCACTGGCCCTGGCCTTGAGGTCTATTGCTCCATCGCTAGCCATGATAACTTCGATTTCTTCTTTGAAGATCTTGCTTGTCACTGGTTTACCACCCTTTTTGTCAATCTTATCACAGAAAATACCTTTGATCCGTTCACCCTAGCCCTCTTTCTGTTGCATTGTCCATGAATTAATATATACCAAGCCTTTGTATTTCACACGAATCCCAAAGCATGTTGATTGTTACCAGCTCAGTGCGCTTGTTGTTCTTTCCGGACTTATGACGCTTTGATGTGCTAACCAGATCCCGTTTTGTGAAATTGGAAAGCTGGTGGCAGATTTTGAAGTCATTTCTCACTTGTTTTGACCAAACAGACTGAGGAAGAGGAAGTAAACAAGACGAAAGGAACAGAGTAGAGGACAATGGAAAGAGATGATTCCTAACAAGAAAACTACAAAGTAGAAACCTATCAGATGTGGATACCAACTCTAATGACCATGACATGCACCTGCGGCCTATTCTGTTAAGCAAATCTGATGTTCAGCTCTTGTTGTACCTTTTTGCCATGAAACAGGGCTTTAATGCTCCGCTTATCCAATCTGATTCACAATCCTTATTCGACTTGTAGTGCCCGAAGGGTGTTCACCATCAAGCCTCTCTCATTTTGGTCTTTCTCTCAACTCACCGTCGCCTCAAGGTGCCCGTGAAAGTTTTCACCAATAAGACTCTCTCATTTTGATTTCTCTCAGCTCCCGTCGCCTTACGGTGCCCGTGAGGATTTTCACCAATAAGACTCTCTCATTTTCATTTCTTTGTTCAGAACGGAGTGTTGCCCCTGATATGAATCACCTCCACTTTTGCTCGACCTTGGCGTCTCTCGAAGACTGATCAGAAGGTCTTTCTTTGGATTGTACGTGGAGCTTTTGGATAAGTTTTAGAAAGATAAGGGCATTCAAAGGGCTCAAAACAATTAAATGGGTTCAAAATTCCAAACTTCGGAATCAGATTCTTCTTACAATAATCACAACTTCTCCCAGTTTCTTTGCTTGGGACTTCTTTTGATCTTTATTTTGATGGTACCGAACTGTGGGTTGCCTTACGTATACTTAAAAATCAGCGTCAAACGTAGTTCATGTCATAGGAATTACTTGTTTGTTGTATTTTCTTTCTTTTTCTTTTTCTTCTTTTTTTGTTGTTTTCTTTTTTTGTTGTTGTTTTCTTCTCTTTTTCTCTTCTTTTTTTTTCTCTTTTCTTTTTTCCTTTACTTATCTTTTGCGCTTGCGTTTCTGAACTTTTGCTACTGATTCCAAAAGAGGGGTATGAAAAGATTTAAATAAGCGTCAAAAGAGGGGTAATACGAGATAAATGTGTTCTAGATAGCCAGATACAAACTCCTTCGTCATTCCAATCTTCAAAACATGCCAAATACGAAACAACCAAATTAAACCAACAGAGAAAACCGTACGTAATATCTTTTTATTTGCACCGAATTGATAGCCATATTCCGCACATTGCCTTCTCCATTTGTTATTACAAAGCCACCATTGGGACAACACTCTGTTACCACGAACGGTTTACCCCTGCCAATTTGGGGCAGATTGCCTTTAGCCTTCAAACCCAGATGGCCGGCATGATGTAATTTCAACAGGGTTTTATTATTTTCATATGCTCCATTTTCACACAACACTCGGGCTTAAGTGATTCTCAAAAATGCCATTTGCTTATTTCCCTCACAATGTCCATATATCGGTCCAATTGCTTCAAGATCAAACTAAATTTTTATTTAAATAAGAAAAAAACAGGCTGAAATTAAAGCGTGCATATTCATGTCGCTAAGGGTCAACAGGAAAAGGACTATAAAAAGGAAAAGGAAAACTAACAAAATACTAGAAATAACAAAAAATAACGAAAGTTGCATTAGACAGATGGTGGAAAGGTGATTGAACAACAACACACAACAAAATGAACTGGCGAGTTACAACCCTGGAACTAACTAGTCAACACTAAACGACGCTACTACGACTAAACAACTAAGCAAATAAAAGGATAGAAGGTTTGAGTCATAAGACAATATCCGGATTGCAAACTTTGAAAATAATCCGGACAACAGGAAATGACAACAAAATAAACCACCAAAAACTCCTCTCCGGCTATAACCATGAAATCGGAGCGTCTTTCCAATTACCAAACACGGTATCTTAGCCACTGGTCACGCTCAATATTGCTCAGGACCTTCACAAGTCTTCCATCACATGTTCTTAAACAAATTGCCTTTTGGTTCCCTTTGCTGCTCGTTTCTTTCAGGATCAACCTCTGATAGCCTGAACAGCTTCGTAGCACATTGACCTCCGAGTATCTCAGTAGAGATTCTCAATATCTCCATCCTTTCAAAATAATATCATACCCACATATGCTCTCATTCATTGACAGGAGACTGCGACTTTGCTAGTGTCTGCATGCATCTGATTTTTTGCACAGACAATTCACCTGCGTCAAATAGCTTTCTGAATTGCTCTTTTTCAAGTGCCAACACTTTTCTGGTCTGTGACCCGGGCTCGGTTAGCAATATGCCCACCTTGAGAAAAATCAAATTCATGTGTTAGAGGCGTTTGGCATTTTATCGGAACGGCTTAACATGCCAATTCCTCAAACTGGAAACAACTGGAATATGATCTCCAAAGGGGTTGAAAGCTCTCTTTCCAGTAGTTTCAGTAATCTGGCCCTGGTGGACCTTGCGGGCAGGTGGCTGAATATGCTGAGGGGGCGAGGTAAGACATTTGGGAAGTGGTGTGGGGCCATCGCGGCCTCGTGGTGTGGGCATATGTGGTGCATTGTGACAGGTACTGGGGAAAGTCGATGTACGACTTGGGGTTTGTGGAGAGAGTTAGCATTGGGAGGGGTCATCTGTGGCACAAGATATCCATGGGGCCGATTGTCGAGGTGAAAGTGTTGAGCGGAATGCCCAGCGGATCATCTTTTCTATTCTCTTTTCTTCCACCAAACTTACTGGGGATGTTCTGAAATGTCTTTCGTTTATCTTTCAATGCGAACAACTTATGATTTTTGCATGACTGTTCCTCTTCACCATCTCCCCCATTTTTAACACATCATTGAAAGGCTTTCTAGGGCCGGATCAAATGACTGAAGAGGTGCCTGGGCTTGTAGGAAACTCAACCATTTCTTCTTCACCAATCGGGAGGGGTACTGACTCGAGCAGCTTGCTCCCTCCATCTGAGCCCAACTCCCTAAAGCTTTCCTCCGCTTCTTTTCCATTTAGATAGGAGATGGTCTGGGTAAATGGCCTGATCTGATTGAAAGTATTGAACAAAATCTTGACCATGTCACCCAATGTAGGCCACTTGCCGATTCTTTGACGATTATGCCATTCAAAGCTGCCCCAGTCAATGCTCTACATGAAATACGCCCTCAACAAATATCTTCTCGCCAACACTTTCATTTCACTGCCAATAAACCCTTAGTGGGCTACCGGATTCTCCACACCCATCATAAAAAGTTAAATTGGCACTTTAAACCCAGTGGGCAGACGAACGTCAGGACATACACAACTCTTTGTAGACATTGTTAACCTGGCCTCCATCCCTTGCCATGTTCTTTAGGACTATTCTAGCTTTTTCAGCTTCCTGGATTCTCATCTCACCCTTCTTTCCTGAACCTTTTTCATTTTCAGCTGAGGCTCATCCCTGCGGGCCCTGCTTTATCACTTACCAAAAAAGGGTAAATTCGGGTTATTTGGGAGGGTATAAGTAACCTCCCAATTTGCATACTAGCCCCCATGAATTATACAATTTACGGGTTCTAAATTCCGCAACCTAAAATATAGCGGGTAATTTATTTTACACTCCTCCTTTTTTTTCCCAATTTTCAAACTTCCGGCCTTTCCCAATCTTTAATCTCCTCTCTA
>NW_017671271.1:34259-38052 GCF_001879085.1 Nicotiana attenuata | reverse complement strand
TTCCTTATTTATTGAAGTAGAACATAATGCTTTTCTTACCCCTATATGTTCCAGACAGTTCCCAGTCAATAGTACAGACTTAACCCAAGTGGTTCTTCAGAATCAGTGGTTCCGTTAATTTTTTTCTCTATGGCATGATGTGGTTTGAGATGACTTTATAGGAAGTATCTTCAAAGGTTGTAACTTCTGCAGCCAAAGGGTTAGAACAACCAACACCACTAACCAAATGCTCACTCTCATTGTTGATTGCCTTCATTGGAAAAAAATTGTTTTTAACAAAAATCACTAAATAAAAGCTACAGTAAATAAGTGTAACTAAGTTTCACTAAAAACTAAAATCAATACCTGAAGCTCAATAGAAGAGTTATATATTCTTGGCAAAGCATCAGGGTAGAAAATTCTACTATTCCCTTCTTGAAATTCCAATTCTTGATTTGGCATTGGGATCCATAGAACAAATCACTATTAGCAGCAGCAGCAGCAAATATAGCTGAAGCTTCAGAAGAGATTATAGTGTTAAGATTTCCGTGAATGTAATTTCCTATAATATGATCAAGAAGTGAACAAGAAGGATGTTGCACATTGCATTCTTACTTATAGTTTGTAGACTCACTTGTCTTTGAATCTACTTATTATTGTTGGGAGATATGACTATGACTATGCAAATGCATTCTTTGTTTTGGAATTTTCATGTTTGGTAGTGTTTATGATTATATATGGCTTTTGTTGTATGTATTATTGCTTCATAATTATTATTATGTATGCTAATAATAGAGAACTGATATTTTCTCTTTATATTCTGAAAGGTTCACACTTCAAAGATAATACTTTCCTATGGATAAATCTTGGATTACAAAGCCAAGGAACACCACTGAGTATTTGTTTGGGTTAAATCAGTTTTTAGATTTTGCATTTGCTAATGCTGTTGTGGGAGATAGAATAAAATGTCCTTGTCCTAAATGTGGATTCGCAAAGTGGCAGACTAGAGATGTAGCGTTTGATCATTTGGTATGCAAACCATTCCCTCAAAATTATGTCACTTGGAGTATTCATGGTGAAAGAAATGTACTGCCTAATTCTATAAATATTGAGGTTATACAAGATACATTACCTCCTGAAAATCCTGTAGAATTATTGATCAATGAAGCATTTGGGGGCCTAAGGCACGATGGGGTTGATGTAGGTCCGTCACAAGTAGCAGGTGGTGAAGAAAGGTTAAATGATGAGCCTGCTTCAAATGACAAAGACTTTTTCGAGTTGCTTAGAGATGGAAGTCAAGAATTGTATGAAGGGTCCAAGTACTCAAAACTAGAATTTTTATTAAAATTGTATCACATAAAGTGTTTGTCTGGGCTAAGTGACAAGGGAATGTCCATGATACTAGATTTGTTGAGGGATGCATTTACATTTGCACGAATCCCTAATTCTTTTTATGAGGCTAAGAAAACCATCAGTAAGCTTTGTCTTGATTATATCAAGATAGGTGCTTGTCCAAATGATTGTATGTTGTTTTGGGGGAATGATGCTAATGAGGAAACATGTAAGTATTGTCACACTTCTAGGTGGAAGCCTAACAAGAACAGAAATGAAGATCTTGTGTCTGCTACAGGTAAAAAGAAAACCAAGAAGAAAACCAAGAAGCCTGCAAAGATTTTGCGTTACTTTCCATTAAAACCAAGGTTGCAGAGATTGTTCATGTGCTCTAAAATAGCAAAATATATGAGATGGCATGCTGAGGATAGTAACAAAGATGGAATCATGAGGCATCCTAGAGATGGTGAGGCATGGAAGAGGTTTGATACAACTTTTCCTGAATTTGCTTTTGATCCTCGGAATGTTCGGCTAGGCCTAGCTAGTGATGGCTTCAATCCTTTTGGCACGATGAGTACTAATTATAGCATTTGGCCAGTCATTTTAGTTCCATATAACCTTCCTCCTTGGTTGTGCATGAAACAACCCAATTTTATTCTTTCAATGATCATTCCCGGTCCTCGTACTGCGGGAAATAACATAGATGTTTACCTACAACCCCTTATTAAGGAGTTGAATGAGTTGTGGAGTGAAGGTGTCGAAACTTTTGATTCATCAAACAAAGAGATGTTTAGATTGCGAGCTGCTCTTATGTGGACAATTAGTGACTTTCCTGGACTCGATATCTTGTCTGGTTGGAACTCACATACTGGTTTAGCATGTCCAACTTGTAATTTTGATGCAGAACCTTGCCGGCTTCGCCATAGTAGAAAGTGGTGCTTTATTGGTCATCGTAGATTTTTAGCAAGAAATCATAAATTTAGACTGATGAGGCATCGTTTTGATGGAAATGTGGAGGAAAGAAACCCACCAAGAAAGTTATCCGGATCTAATATTTTCCAACAAGTGAAAGATATTGATGTTACATTTGGAAAACCGGCTGAGTTGAACGAGAGAAGAAAAAGATCTAGACAAAGAAATATTGGGCAAGGTGCAGCGCAACAATGGAGGAAAAAAAGCATATTCTTTAATCTTCCATATTGGGAGTTCAACTCGTTGCGCCACAATTTAGACGTCATGCACATCGAAAAGAATGTGTTTGACAATATTATATATTCTTTGCTTAATGATAAAGACAAGTCAAAAGATAATATTAAGGCACGGAAAGATTTGCAAGATATGGGTATAAGGCGTGATCTTTGGCCTGATGAGAATGATGAGTGTCGGCTTGCTGTGTTTACCATTCCAAAGGAAAAGAAAGTGGCTTTCCTCACAACTTTAAAGAATATTTCAGTGCCGGATGGTTACTCGAGTAATATCTCTGGCTGCATTGATCCGGACCAAAGGAGAATCTTTGGATTAAAGAGTCATGATTGTCACATTATTATGGAGCAATTGCTACCAATAGCAATTCGCAATGTGCTGCCAAAGGAGGTTGTTGCAATCTTAGTAGAGCTTTCTTCTTTTTTCAGAGAACTTTGTCTTAAAAGTTTGAGTTTGGCGGATCTAGAAAAGTTACAAAATCGCATTGTTCTCACACTTTGCCACTTGGAGATATTATTCCCGCCAACGTTCTTTACTGTAATGGTCCATTTAACTGTCCATCTGGTAGATGAAGCTATACAAGGTGGTCCTGTACATTACAGGTGGATGTATTTTGTTGAAAGGTAAAATATTTCTTAACCGGAATTTTTATATTTGTAATATTAATTCAAGTTAAGTGCTTATTCTAAACCTGTTACATTTTATGTTATAGATTGTTAGGTCATTTTAAGTCCCTCGTAGGGAATAAGGCTCAACCAGAAGGTTCCATAGCTGAAGGTTACATTGTTGAAGAAGCTCTAACTTTTTGTTCTCGTTACTTTGAAGGGATTGAGTCAAGGCTTAATAGGCCTAGACGTGTGAATGATGAACCAAATCTTAATGAGGCTTCTGAAATGTCCTCTATCTTCCCTACGCAAGGTAAACCAGTTGGAGGCTCCTCAACGTTCCCCTTGACTCCATTGGTGAAGACGCAAGCTCATCGATATGTGTTATTTAATTGTGCGGCAGTGAAGCCATTTATTGAGTAAGTAAATAAAATTGATATGAATATTGGCAAAAGTTTAGAATTAGAATAATTAAAATTGATATAGTTAGCTTATTTGAAGTGAGTTTAGGGATTACATAAGAAAGAGCACAAGAGGACGGAGACCTTCAGCATTAGATTTGGAGAGGAGGGTTAATAGAGAGTTTCCTGATTGGTTCCCAAAACGGGTGAGTGAATGGTATAATAATTTTTGCTTCACATAGCTTTTCTCATTGGATTTAATATGCTTGACTA
>NW_017671271.1:20528-31366 GCF_001879085.1 Nicotiana attenuata | reverse complement strand
TATATATATATAATATATATATATTATATATATATATATATATATATATATATATATATATATATATATATATATATATATATATTGTCGCGCCCTCTTTTTCTCGCGAAATCAGGTTTCGACACGTGATAATTCTTTTAAGGAAGGTGTTAAAAGAGAGAGTCGCCACCTAACGGGTTTGAGGTGCGTTAGGGCACCTATTTGCAAATAACTCAGGTTTAACCAGTTTGCGTCACCAAAGATCAGGTAAGGGCTCAAATTACCTCGAAGAGAAGGTGTTAAGCACTCTTCGAGGTCCACAACTGTCACTACAAAAAAACGGGTAAATTGCGGAGGTTAAAATTGCAGTTTGCGGGGGTTAGGAACCTCCGCTATTTGCTGTCACGGCGATTGAGCAAGCCCCCCAGTATGCATCGCCGCTATTAATTTGGCGGCAGACAAATGTGGGGTTTCCCGAACCGCCGTGACAGCAAATAGCGGAGGTGTTTAACCTCCGCAAATTGTAATTTTTAACCTCCGCAATTTCGTGCGCGAATATAGATTTTTATTTTTAAAATTTTTTTTTTGAGGGTGGGGTTTGTAAACCCCCGCAATTTCTTATGTGTACACATCGGGATATATTCAATTTCTCTTTTGGACTTTTAATTATCCCTATCTATTTTAAATATATTGTAGAATTGAATTTTTTATCATCAATTTGCCATACAATTTCCATAATATCAATTGAAATATTTATGCTTAAACCAAAATATTAAATTAAGTAAAATATCAAACATTTCATTAACCGTAAAGACACTATGACAGAGTATATCATATGTCATCAAGCTAAATTAGAACATAGTTAACCGTCTATATTAGCTAGCTATTGCATTGTTCTAATACATCCACGTCAATTAAAATGAATTTCAATGGCTGTCACTGGGATTACTAGCGCCAGAAGACCTTCTTGCATCCCTCGGTGAAACGGGTCCACTAGCTGGCATCACTTGGCTGCAGCAAAAAGTAAAAATAAATAAAAATGCAAGTATTAAGAGGAGTATCAGGAAAACAAGTCATTGAGATAAAAATAATGTTCAGCAGTGCAGTCTAAAAGGAAAAGGAGATTGCAATGATACTTTTTCTATTTTTTGGATAACCCGTGATGTTCCGGGCCAGCTTGTGCACACCTCGACTAAATTTCTACGGGATACCTGCTAATCTACATTAAATTTATTTTCTTGAATTAGCTTTGTCTACCATGTGCACTTTCAAACACCACAAGCTTGTCTTTTTCAGTTCTGCCACTGTGCATAAGTCCATCTTACAAATTTCAAATATTGAAATACAGTTCTAAGAATCATTCCATTAACTATCTGAGAAAATAAAATTTCTGTAAATAGGAAATCTTTCAATCCAACAAATGTAGCCACTTTACCTCTCCAAAAAGTTTCCTACTTAGCACCCAATATGCAGCCTAGAGAATACAAAATACACGAACGAAATAGAAATCTGAGTTCATGGCCTAAATCATCATTGTAATGCTCATTCCCTCCTAGACGATTAGAAATCTGAATCAGTAGTAATTAGTTCCGCACTCAACCACTAAATTCTCTCATTTGACAACCTATGATCACTTAACCATACATCAGCAAGCGCAACCCTGATATTGAGCAATGAATTTAAGATTAAACCACTAAACCACAAAAAAGAATGAAACAGGACAAGGTACGAAGCCTCTAGTGATACAACACTTATGGCAGAATTCATGTAGACTATTACTTCTTCCTTTTGAATTACTATCCTCTAATTTCTACCAGAATGTTCTGTTATACATAATTGTAAGAATGTTATACACTTATGATAGATTTTAGGTCATGATCTTGTTTGTCGCTGGACTTAATCTTCATAGAAAGTTCAACTAATCCTAATAAGTCAGTGACGAATGTGGGAACATGCATTTTAAATGTCTTAAAAGGAAAAGCACCACCAGTACATCAGAATAAGATGCAAATTAGTCCAACATTATTCAAGACTAAGAATTTAGCTATTGTGTTTCTACGAATTTAAGGCATTCAACATATCTTTTGAACAAAGAAATATGAAAATCATTTGGTTTTCTGGCAGGTTTGGGGGCTGACTTGAAGTAAAATTGTGTAATACTAGCTGGTTTAGAGCTGAAATTGACAAGTATAAAAATAAAATTGCCACATACAACCAAAAAAAAAGAACTTAGCATTTACCGTTGTAGGAGGAGATGCAAAGATCCCAGCAAATTGTTCTGGTATTGACCCTTCTTTCATTATCATGTATGCTTTTGAGAGTATTCATCAATTGATTATACTTCTCTTGACATCCAGAAGAAGAACATCCAACATTATTACGCAACAATTCAAATATTACCAAGACGAAGATTTGTCTCTTTGAAAGTATTGCTTGGAGTAGCTCCTAATCACAAACATCTCACCCTTCCAGGATGCTTTTGCCTAGCAACTTTACCAACAGCATCATTTGGAGAAATTTCAGACTCATCCACCGTACTTTCACTCACTGCTAAGCTCAATTTTTTCCTAAACACAATACACATAAAAAAATCTGAGCCAACATTATACAGTTGAAAAAATCTGAGCCACATTATATTAATCTTATTATAGTTGTACAGGAGCTATGTCAAAAAAAAAAAAAAAAAAAAAAGGAAGATTGTCAAATCTACATTACAGTAACAGTATCAAAATGAAGCTCAAATTGGAAAAGAAAAGGTTAAACTCAGACTGTGGCAATTGATAAAACAGGAAATTATCATAGTATTCATCTCTGATTTATCTTTATCTAGTATTTAACTAAAGAACAAAACAAAAATGGAAGGACTTCATTTTGTAAACTATCTGCTACATGTGAAAATACACTGATCAAGTGAAAATTCTCTACACCGTTAATGCTTAAAAGTTATCAACCCCCCTCCCCACACCAATCCCCTCAACGGGGCAAATGGATGTATTGACGAAGATGCTTGAGACTAAACACATCGTCTTTATGGAGCATAACAGTCATAACTACAGTTATTTAAGAGAAGAAAAGGAGGAATTTGCAAGCATGTGGCAGCAAAAATGGCTTATATTTCCCCCTTAAACATTTTATGTATCTGATACAAAATTCTCGCACCAACTGATGAGATGTGAGAGTTGGATTTGATTGAGCTATCTAACCATAACAACGACAACAACAACAACAACAAGACTAAAAATAAAAATTAAAAATATGAAGGGCCTACTGATAATGGATTATAGTTGAACCATAACTAAAAATAAAAAATCACCTTAGTGTAGAGAATGGATTTGAAGGACCTAATGATGATGGATATAGGTTGGAGAAAGTATGGACAAAAAGACATTCTTGGTTATTGTAACTTATACATATTCTTTTGCCTCTCATTTACATATGATCACATTCTTTTTCGTATGTGTAGCAAGATAAAGTTGTGCTCGTCCAGGCTTACTTCCTGTCTCAGCCATCTATGCATGAAAACAAAAAATAGTCAGAATAGTTTAATTAAAGTAAAAAAATAGATACAATATCTAAAATTTAAAATAGTAAGTAGGTATATAATGTGACATCTTTCACCATTTCAGCCCTTCTTCTAGAATTAGGTTTGGAGCCACCGTGTGTGGAACTATTTGCTTCTTCGATTTTCAGAATTTCTTTTACACATGTTTTCTAACAATAAGATACATTTCAGTCATTATATAAATAAATACTCATATTTATTATGCATTTCAATGTGACGTTTCAGAAAAATCTGAGTTTCTCTTCAACGGTAGTTCACAAGATAGTACATTGATCCCGACTAATACCTATCGGAACATTATCCATAATCTCATCTTTGATTTATTAAAGTGGGTCATTTAAAACTCATCCACACTTTTATATATATTGCGGCGCGCAATCCAATCCCACCATATATCTATATCACTATCATAATTCACCCTTATTTCACCATATCAATCCACCCTTATTCCACCTGTTGCGGCGTGCAACCTGATCCCATCATACTGTACAAATTCACCCTTATTCCACCATATTAATCCACCCTTATTTCAAATGTTGCGGCCTGCAACCTGATCGCACCGTACAATACGAATTCACCCTTATTCCACCATATCAATCCACCCTTATTTCACCTGTAGCGGCGTGCAACCCGATCCCACCATATCAGTACCAAATACTCAATGTGCACAGTCAAAATTAACAATTCAAACCACGAAAACCTTTACGATCAATAAATACCAAACTAAACCAAAAAGGAAACCTTGCACAACATAGGAATTTACATAAGTAATACTACACAACGAGACCAGCCCAATAATTTACAATTAGAATGTGCAAGTAAGTCAATTTAAGCAAATAGCAGGGAATCATGAAACTATGAAAGGGTCTAACATCATTAACGGAGAGGACATTGATTGACATGTAGCAGATAAGCATAAAAAGCATTTAGGGCATATAACATTTAAGATAGGGAAGGAAATAAATAAAGAACAACGGAAAATCAGAGAAACAAGTAATACGACGGCGTATAAGCATTTGTCACCTCGCATATACACCGCTCACATGAAATTCACATAGCACATAGTCTGAGGGTTCCTAATTCCCTCAAGTCAAGGTTAGACTCAGCACTTACTTCACTCCGCAGTCAATTCAGAGCTCTACCGGGGCCTTTCCCCTAGAATCCGTCTCCAAACCACTCGTATCTAGCCACAATTGCTCAATAATATCAAATATCTCTAAAGGAATCAATTACAAAGCATAAATTTAGAATTCTCAAACTTTCCCCCAAAAGTCAAAAATCTACCCCGGGCCCGCTTGGTCAAAACTCGATGTTCGGACTAGAATCCATTCACCCCCGAACCCGATTATGTAGTTAGTCTCGGAATCTGACCTCAATTTGAGGTCTAAATCCCGAATTTGTAAAAACCTCCAATTCTTCCTAAATCCCTAGTTTTCTACCATGGAAGAACAAAGATAAGGGCTAGAAATTAATGGGTGATGGTAGAAATGAAAGAAAATGAGTTAAAGTGTGTACAAACCTATGAATTGATGTTGAGTTTTCCCTTAAAAATCGCCTCTAGGACGAGCTTTAATGGAGAGTTTATGAAAAAAAAGAGAATCCTATTTTCTGGTCTGTTTTAAATCACTGGCGTTAGGCCTTCTTCGCGTTCGCGAAGAGCCTGTCGCGTTCGTGAAGAGCATGGACTAAATGGACTACCCGATCGCGAGTAACTCTATGCATTCGCGAAGGTCTAGGCCCCCTCACCTTCGTGTTCGCGAGACTGAGCTCGCGTTCGCGCAGAGTTACCTCAGCTCCCCCTTCCCAGCCTGACTAACGCTACGCGTTCGCGTGTGACTAGTCGCGTTTCGTAGAGCAAACCCCTCAATGCTCCGCGTCCGCGACCATAGTCTCGTGTTCGCGTAGTATAAAATCCTTACCCAGCCCAGATCCGCTTCACGATCGCGAGAATGGCTTCGCGATTGCGAAGCACAACGCACCAGATGACAGGTGAAGCACAAAAACCAGATTTTTCCAAGTCTAAAACCATCTGTAACCTATTCGAAATTCACCCCAGCCCTTGACACTCCAAACCAACTATGCACTCAAGTCCAAAAACCTCATATGAACTCGCTCGCGCGACCAGAACTCTAAAATAACGCCTAGAACTACAAATCGGACACCAAATCAAAGGAAATTTTCAAGAAAACTTTAAAACTTCTATTTTCACAATCGAACATCCGAACCACGCCAAACCAACTCTGTTTCTCACCAAATTTGACAGACAAGTCATAAATGTAATAATGGACCTGTATCGGGCTCGAGAACCAAAATACGGACCCGGTATCAACAAGAGCAAACATCAGTCAATTCTTAAGAATCATTAAACTTTCAATTTTCAACAAAAATTAATAACTCGAGCTATGGACCTTTGAATTCGATTACGGACATACGCCCAGGTCCCAAATTATGATACGGATCCACCTGGAATGTCAAAGCACGAATCCGGGTTTGTTTGCTCAAAACGTTGATCGAAGTCAACTCAAATAAATTCTTAAGGCAAAATTCTTATTTTTATCAGTTTTTAACATAGAAGCTTTCAGAAAAACTCCCCGGGCTGCACACACAAATCGGGGATGGCTAAAATGAGGTATTTGAGCCTTCGAAACACAGAATTAGGTTCTAATACATATGATGACCTATCGAGTCATTTCATGCGGCCGCAGAACTGGTCTGCGGACCGCATAATAGCCGTAAAGCGGGGCAGACCTCCCCAGTTACGGAGGACCGTTTTGTGATCGCAGATCCTGTTCCAGAGCTTTATTTTTGGATTTATATAACCCGACCCTACTTCGTTAAAATAGATGCAATGGACCATTTTGAGCAAAAATTTGATACTTTTAGAGTGAGAGAGTGCCCTTGAGTGGGAGAGCGATCTTCAACAAACTATCCTTCAATACTCGCTCAAATCTTTGAAGATTAACAAGGAAAACTCACTAAGTCTTTATCCTAGAGGTAATATTCTATACCCTAGCCCTTCATTTCGAATATTAACTAAAAATGGGTAATTAGCAAGGCAATTCTTGGGTATGGGAGTTGTTTATTTTGCATGCATGTGTTATCAAAGGGTGTAGGAAGATTGTGAGCTAAGAATAGTAAATAATGGGTTGTGGGATGATGAAATCCTCCATAAAAGGACCTTGGAACCTTAATGCACTCCTACTGTTTGATAAAATGCTCAAATGAGCTAGAACCATGACCATCTTCCTAATTTTAGTTCAATTTGTTATATTTCTAAAATAGAGCGAAGTTGTTAAGAATTCCGGAATATTTTAGAGTTTAAGGAAGATCAATTGAGGTATGTTGGCTAAACTCCTTTCCTAGAATTGAATTCCATAGTGTTAATGTAAGTTATGTAAGACCCGAGTTGATCATTATGAAATTGGCTATTCCGAATAAATTTATGTTGAAAGATATATGTTCAATATGTGTTCCAAATGCTTTTATCATGTTATGTTATTATTTGAGAATATTTTCAAAGTATGGGCTGTGTGTTATAAATGTTACGACTTCAAGTCAAGTTTGAATGAAGGTTATCATGCCAAATTATGTGAAAAATCTATATATGTCTAAGACTTTTAATTGCTCACATGTGTACTTAAAGTCTTGAATTGGAAAGCCTTGTTGTTGATAATGGTGATGAGGTGTGAAAGTGAAACGGGGAGCATGAAATATGAAATACGACCAAGTGCCAAGAATGATATTATAATTGTGGCCACTAGTGCCAATGAATTGAAAATATGTGAAAGAAGTATGAAGTGAGATGATTGATAGAAAAGGGTAATGTCTCGGGTGAGACGGCCTAGCCGATCGGGCCGTGATCGGACGCCATACCGCACACATGGTGGTGATTGTGCTGGAAATTATAATTAAAATAGTGATTGTGGTTGATGTCTCAAATGAGGCGGCCTAGCCGATCGGGTCGTGATCGGACTCCGTGTAAAAGTACGATAGTATTGTGAATGATGGTATACCGGTACTAAAGATCTCCCAACCTAAAACCATAAAAATTTACTTGAAAACCTATGTGGTTCTTAACTTGATGTTTTGGTATTGTTTGAGGCTTCTATTGATTTCATGATTGTCCCCCCTTGTATTATTATTCATTTTAGTGAGATGGTATTTAGTTATACATACTAGTACTATTCGACAGTACTAATGTCCCTTTTCCCGGGGGCGCTGCATCTTCAATGGATGCAGCCGGTTCCACAACAGACATCATTGTTGAGTGATAGTAGTACACCCTCCTCCCAACAGACTTGGTGAGCTCCACTTCATTCTGAGATTATACATCTTTTTTTCATTATATTATCACATTTTGAGGTATAGCTAGAGCCTTGTTGCCGGCACTACTATTGCACTCTTTATAATTATTAGAGGCTCCGTAGACATAGTGTGGTTTGTGTATCGGTGTTGGGGAAGTCAAACAATTCATGTTATGTTTGAGCCACTTGTTCCACTTTAGACTCTGAGAATGTGCGTATTTTGAGACAATAAAAATGAAGTAAATAATGAAAATGATTTGGTATTGTATACATGACCTCCCTATTGTCTAATTAATGCGAATATGTCTTCTCTTTGTTCATGAGTGAGTTTGGGTAGAAAGTATCTAACAGGCTTGCTCGACTGGGTTCACTCGATTGAGCGTTGGTCGCGCTTCCCGAGTTTGTGGCGTGACAACACTAGGGTGATTAATATGTATGATGGCGCTAAGACTCGGATGAGGACTATGGGAGGTGTAGTATTGGTTATTGGTTTGGATGCTCTCCCTGACTGAGGTGTACCAGGGTCTTTGCATCTATGCTGGCTTGGGAGTTTGGAGATACAAAAGTGTTGGAGTTGAGAGCATGTAAATGGGAAGGCTGGTATAGTTCATTTATGGAGGTTGTGTTTGTAACCAAGGTAGGTGAAGATGAAGGTATGTTAGTGGGGGTAGAGGTTGGTGTAGGGCTGTAGGTGAATGATTGGGTTTCATGTGGAGATGAATTATGGCGTTCCATCTGAGTAGGAGATATTTTGCGTGTGGTGTGCGTAGTCTCGTTAGCCATTGGAGGAGGGGGGTGGCATGCAAGGAGATGGCGGAGAACTCAGAGGAGATTGAGTGTGGGGATAGGATGTCAGTATTTTAGGCTGAGTTGTTCGTTAAGGAGTAGGGTAAGGTGCCACTTAGGCCATCTAGGGGGTTATTGATGCTGATGATGTTATGTTCATTTGGGCATGGCCTATAGAGAGAGTATTAGATTGGGTATCTAAAGTTGGGGAATGTAGGTCCATATCGTGGGGGTTGGTTTTTAGTTGAGACAGTGTGGGTGTAGTGGGCTTATGGAGGGTCGAAACAGGGCCTCCTTGTTGAGTGTTAGTTGTTTGGGCCTCTAGTGACGCTGATAGTGGAGTTTTAGTAGTATTTGGTCTTAGAGGTCCATCAGTAGTTAATAGAGTGGTATCTTGACCATTTAAGCAATAGAAAGGGTTATTATTAAGGTATAAAGGTGTGCTATTATGAGTGTTTTGTATATTATGATGGTGGGCCCGTGTGTGACAATTTTTAGGGTTAGAGACCATACCTGACTTTACCTGTGGTGGTGTGGTGGCTGCCGTCTTCTACATCTTTACTAATATTGGGCGGGAAGCAGTAGGTTGATTCTTGGAGCTTCAAGGGTTGAGAGACTAATGAAGTTTCCCCATTTTTGATTTTTTTTGATTTTTTTGGGGAATGTAATGGTTTTCCAATCCGACTCTATGTGCATGACAATAGTGGGCGATGGGTGTGGGTTCATGAATGCGGTAGGAAGGGAGTTGAGTGGTGGGGTTGGGGTGAACTGGCAGTGTCACGACCCCAACCCCGGTCGTGATGGCGCCCAACACACTGCTAGGCAAGCCCGACCAATTTAACAACCTTAACCCTTTTTATGCAGTTCATGATTCAATTAACACAAATAATTACTAAGTCATAATACTGAAACTCTGAAATATAGTTAAAACATGCGGAAAACCCAAGTAGAAATACTACTACTACACAGACCGAAGAATCCGGTGTCACAAGTCTGAGCCTCTAATACACGGGTGTCAACCTATTACATATTGCTCTAAAGAAATGCGGAAATAAAGCAAATAGGTTAGATGGGAAGATCAGGACTGCGGACGTCATGCAGCTACCTTGATGCTCCCAGATATGATGCTCGGCAGAGAAATCCTCACTCGGCCTCAGTGGGTGCACATAGATCTGCACACAAGGTACACAGAGTAATGTGAGTACTTCCAACCCAGAGAGTAATAAACATAAATAAGGGTTGAGAGTAAGAAATCCTGGATAGGCACAATGTAAGCTATAATTACAGTAGTTTAATCCAGATAATATCAACTCAATAAACCAATGAAAACAATGATGCTGCAACAGATAAGTAAATGAATGACAATCAATTAAGACATGCAACAAATAGTACGGTACTCTCTAGTACCCGCTGCGGCGTGCAGCCCACTCCATTTATTTATCGTCGACGGCGCTCACTGGGGGTGTGCAGACTCCGGGAGGGGCCCCTTACGGCCCAAGCGCAATATCAAGCCATCTCGTGGCATCCATTAGGCCCTAAGCCTCATATCAATATCAATATAATACTGCTGCGGCGTGCAGCCCGATCCCATACTCAGTCCAGAATCATATAAGCCCCTCGGGCACAATAATATAGAAATATTCAGCCCAAAACTTCATTAGAAATATTATTTAAGTTCCAAGTTTTGAGAAAAAGTGGCTGAGTTTGCAAAACAGTACTAAATACTAGGACTGAGTTCAATTGTCTGAAAATATGGTAAGAAACCAGTAAAAACAATCCCTGAAGGATTCAATCAGTTGACACGAGGCCACATTATGACAATTAATCCATTTTTATAAGGGTATCTACTAAGCTTCAATCAGTTAGGAAGTAATTCTATTAAGCGGGACGGACCAAGTCACGATCCGCAACGGTGCTCTACCCCACGCCCGTTATCCGGCGTGCAAGTCACCTCAACATAGCACTACAATGTGCAAATTCGGGGTTTCAAACCCTCAACACAGCATTTACATCTATTACTAACCTCAAGCCGGCCAAAATCCTAGCTCACTATGCTCTTGCCTCTCAAATCGACCTCGTCGCGTGTCGAATCTGACCAAACCACAACGATACGTCACATTATGCTATAACATCAATCCCAAATCGAAAATAATCGAAAAACATCAATAATTCCGAAAATTGACAAAACCCGAGACCCCGTCGCCGAC
>NW_017671271.1:12765-17649 GCF_001879085.1 Nicotiana attenuata | reverse complement strand
AAATATTACTTACTTTTTAAAAAAATATAGAAAGTTTAAAACCCGACAAAACCGAACCAATCCAACCGATATTGTTGATTTGGTTTGATATTGATAAAAACAGAGCCAACCAGTTTTAATCAAGAAATAAAAGATTGTATTCGTACTTTAATTTTTATCCTTCTTTTCCCTATTTACCTATTAAGAGGAGTATCTTATCTAGAACTTTTTACCAGTTATCTGCTCGTCAAAGAAAAGGTTTGCATATATTTATTTTCTAGTTAGTTGACAGCTTGATCTAAGGGTCCAATGACCCTCTTTTTTTTCAATCGAAAGAAATATGTACTTAAAATCATTATGAAATTTAAGGAATCAAATAAATAATACTTCAAGACAAAATATCAAGAGAAAAACTTTCATTCCTTTTATAAAGTTGTATACGGTCAAAATCACGTGTCCTCGATTTTGTAGGCTCAAGGGGTCGCATCGAGGACAAGTTCAATATAGACCGAGCTCGAGCTCGAAGGTAGAATACGAGACTCAAATATCTAAGTGCTCGAGGAACATCGGAGCCGAGTATGGACAACCTCGAAATAATACCGTTATGGTTTTATAACAGAAAGAGCGAGATTCCCGTGATGGCCCCAGGATCACGGGGTAAATTCCGGAATAGATTTGTACGATTTAGTACGGATTTGTACTAGGCGGTTAGACAGCTGTCCCAACAAGATTCCTTACTGTAAATAGAAATGTACCTTATTTAGGGTTCCCCGACTATAGAAAGGGGATACCAATCATTTGTAACGATCATCAATCATTGGCTATAGAATGTACTCTCTTACTTTCTTGCTCATTGCTCATCAGAATTGTCTCTTAACTTTATTGCTTTTGCTTTACTGTTCTTGCTGACCAACCTCGAGGCCATAATAGCTCGAGGTCAAGACTTGTTTAAGCACTGGTTTGATTCAACTTACTTCTTTAATTTATACGTTTGATTTCTTAGTTATTAATTAGTATTGAATTAGATCACGTATCTTTAAAACCACAAACAAGTTTAATTGATACTCGTATTTCGAGGTAAATAGTTTGGCGCCCACCGTGGGGATGAAGATAATAGTGATTATTTCAGTACTGATTCTAATAACACACGTTATTTTTCACACTTGTTCTTGTCAAGAATTTTTGTTCTCAGGTTAAAACATGTCAAGCTCATAAAATGCACCCGTGCATGGCGATGATAGTCATGGATTTCACAGGGAAAACAATAATGTAATTGCTCCGAGAGCCGGTGTACCACCAATTAACCCCGGGGAAGTGCCAAATATGGAACCAGTCGATGTTAGTTCACACATTGCTTTGAATGCGGATTTAGGCGCAGACCCCGGAGGAAGTGTATGCAGGGAAGCCCGATCTGGTGGCCGAGGAACACAGGGTATAGGAGATGGGGGAGTCATCCTCCAAGTAATATTCGAGATGCTACATCTCAACAGGTTGCTATCGCTCAGCTTCAAAGTCAGTACAAAACTCCAAGTGTAGTCGAACCGGAAAACACTCGACGTACTGAGCCGATACCGGAAAGATCAAACGGTAATGCTCGGGGACTGATCCCACTATTGTGAGGATGCTCGAGGAACTCACAAAGATAATCGAGTCCGGGGAGAAGAAGATTGAGGATAATGACAAAAAAGTGGAGACTTATAACCCCCGTGTTGATCAAATACCGGGGGCACCCCGATCTTGAAAGGTTTGGATGCAGAAAAATTCATACAAAAATCGTTCCCTCCGAGTGCAGCTCTGAAACCTATTCCTAAAAAGTTTCACATGCACGATATACCTAAATACAACGGGACAACCTACCCTTATGAACATATTACCTCATACACTTGGGGGATTAAAGGAAACGACTTGAATGGTGATGTGACCGAATCAGTATTGTTGAAACAATTTGGGGAAAATTTGTCAAAGGGAGCCATGATTTGGTATCACAACTTGCCCCTGAACTCTATCGATTCATTTGCTATGTTAGCAGACGCCTTCGTGAAAGCACATGCCGGGGCCATAAAGGTGGCGACAAGGGAATCAGATGTTTTTAAGATAAGACAGAGGAACGATGAGATGCTAAGGGAGTTCGTATCCCGGTTCCAAATGGAGAGAATGGAATTACCATCGGTCTCGGATGATTGGGCAGTACAAGCTTTTATGCAAGGTTTGAACGAGCGGAGTTCGATCACTTTACGATAATTAAAGCAAAATCTGATCGAGTACCCGGCTGTAACTTGGTCAGACGTACATAATTGTTACCAATGGAAGATCAGGGTCGAGGACGACCAGTTGGGAGCCCCCTCGGGTTCAGTTCATCCTAATAGATTGGCAGTTAAGGCCACGAGGGATACAAACAGGGAACCAAGATCAAACAAGGAACAGTATCAGCCATATGTCGATCGGAGAAAAAGCGGTTCAGGGCGTACGCTCCTTGGAACAATCAGATAAATGATCAAGGTCAAAGCTCTCGGGGACTTATGAGCAAGAATGGTTTGATAAACATACCAACCCCGCGGAAGCACCTCGATTGTCGGAGTATAATTTCAGTGTAGATGCATCGGGAGTCGTGTCAGCTATTGGAATAATCAAAGACACCAGGTGGCCCATGCCTATACAAACCGATCCTTCTCAAAGGAATCCAAACTTGATTTGTAAGTATCATGGCACACATGGCCATAGGATCGAGGATTGCAGGCAACTGAGGGAGGATGTAGCTCGGTTGTATAACGAGGGTCATCTTCAGGAATTTCTCGGTGATCGAGCTAAGAACCACTTCACGGAAAGAGATGCAAACAGAAAAAATGAGCAGGAAGAACCGCAACACGTAATTCATATGATCGTTGGCGGTGTCGATATTCCACAAGGGCCTATATTCAAACGCACCAAGGTGTCGATCACCAGAGAAAAACAGACTCGGAGCTATGTGCCCGAGGGTGTCCTATCATTCAATAACGAGGAAACGGAAGGCATATCTCAATCGCACAATGACGCCCTGGTAATTTCTATTTTGTTAAATAAAATTCAAGTTAAATGTGTTCTAGTGGATCCATGTAGCTCATCAGATCGAGGGTCGTAGAGCAGCTCGGCCTATAGGACCAAATTGTACCTGCATCCTGAGTCCTAAATGGCATCAACATGGCAAGCGAAACAACGAAGGGGGAGATAATCCTACCATTGAACGTGGCCGGGACCATCCAAGATACAAAATTCCATATTATCGAAGGCGACATGAGATATAATGTACTTCTCGGGAGGCCATGGATCCACAACATGAGGGCAGTACCTTCAACCCTTCATCAGATAATGAAATTCCCAACAATGGATGGTGTGAAAACGGTTTACGGAGAACAACACGCTGCAAAGAAAATGTTTGCAGTTGAGGAGGTGATATCAGTGCCAGCATCTTCGACCTCAGAAAAGTCAACCACCAAAGATAAGCAGACGGCCAAATAGCAATCACCGTCCCCAGCCTCGATCGAATCGGAGAAGCAGGTAATCGAAGAAGAAGAAGAAGATCTCCTTACTCCTCGAACTTTCGTTGTTCCCGAAGAGTTCGATGCAACCAAGTCGACGGTCGAGGAACTGGAACAAGTCATACTGATCGAATACATGCCCGAGAGAAAGGTATACTTGGGAACGGGGTTAACCCTCGAACTCAGGAAAAAACTCATTTAATTTTTTATTAATAATATGGATTGTTTTGCTTGATCCCATTTAGACATGACAGGGAACCCACCGGAAATAACCACACCGGTTAAGCCTCGACCCCAGATTCAAATCGGTAAAGCAGAAAAGGAGGCCCCAGTCCGAGGTGAAGCATGCATTCATAAAGGATGAGGTAACTAAACTTCTTAAAATAGAGTCTATTCGAGAAGTAGAATACCCCGAATGGTTAGCCAACGTGGTTGTAGTCCCTAAAAGGGGAAACAAACTTAGAATGTGCGTTGATTATAAGGATTGAATAAGGCATGCCCTAAAGACTCCTTTCCACTGCCTAACATCGATCGCATGATCGATGCCATGGCCGGCCACGAGATCCCTACCTTTCTCGACGCCTACTCCGGGTACAATCAAATTCAGATGAACCCGGAGGACCAGGAGAAGACCTCGTTTATCACTAAGTTTGGAAAATACTGTTACAATGTAATGCCCCTCGGGGTAATAAATGCTTAGTTAACAGAATATTCGAGGAACAGATAGGTATATCAATGGAAGTTTACATTGACGATATGTTGGTTAAGTCCCTGCGCGCAGAGGACCATTTAACTCATTTGCAGGAAATATTCAAAATCTTAAGGCAGTACAACATGAAGCTTAACCAATAAAAATTTGCCTTCGGGGTCGGTTTCGGGCAAGTTCCTCGAATTTATGGTATCAAATCGAGGCATCGAAATCAACTCGACAAGATCAAGGCCATCGAAGATATCACTATCGTAGATAGTGTGAAAGCCGTACAAAGGTTAACAGGACGAATTGTCGTCTTGGGTTTATTTATTTCGAGGTCATCGGATCGAAGCCACAGGTTCTTTTCCTTGCTAAAAAAGAAAAAGGATTTCGCATGGACCCCGGAATGCTAGCAAGCATTGGAGGATTTGAAGCAATATTTATCGAGCCCACCTCTGCTTCACACTCCGAAGGTAGATGAAAAGCTTTACTTGTATTTGGCAGTGTCCGAGATAACGGTAAGTGGGGTACTGGTTTGAGAAATGCAAGGTACATAATTCCCTGTTTATTATGTAAGTCGAACTCTAGGTGATGCTGAAACTAGATATCCACACTTAGAAAAATTGGCACTTGCATTAATAAGCGCATCTAGAAAGTTAAAGCCATATTTTCAATGTCATCCCATATGTGTCTTGACCA
>NW_017671271.1:7734-8710 GCF_001879085.1 Nicotiana attenuata | reverse complement strand
GTATGCTTTCTCAAGGTCAATAAACACCATATGCAAATCCTTCTTCCTCTCCCTGTACTGCTCCACTAATCTCCTTACCAGATGAATCACTTCCGTAGTCGAACGCCCCGGCATGAATCCAAACTGATTCTCGGAAATAGACACGCACCTCCTCACCCTAGCCTCCACCACCCTCTCCCAAACCTTCATAGTGTGACTCAACAGCTTGATACCCCTATAATTATTGCAATTTTGGATATCACCCTTGATCTTGTAAAGCGGAACCATCGTACTCCACCTCCATTCTTCGTGCATCTTCTTTGCTTAAAAATAACATTAAACAACCCAGTGAGCCACTCCAAACCTGCCCGCCCCGCGCTCTTCCAGAATTCCACCGGGATTTCGTCTGGCCCCGTCGCTCTGCCAGTGCACATCATACGCATCGCCCCTTCCACCTCCTCTACCGTAATCCGCCTACAGTACTCAAAATCCCGCCGACTCTCGGAGTGCTCCAACTCACCCAACACTCCGAATATAAAAATATGATTTTTATATAGTTATTAATATTACTACTTTCGAATATGTTTTAAATTATACTCATAATATGAGAAAAGTTTATGAGATTTTCCTTATTGTAAAGATATGAATTAATTTTTTTTCACAAGAAAAGAAGGTTATCTTTTCACCATTTTAAGAATTAAGCGTACGAGAATTTTTACTCTTTATATGAGATTAGGAAAATTATAAGTTGAGAAAATATATGTCTTTTTACATGGATGTTTTAATAAAATAATAATGAATGTATTTATTTTATTTGGTACCACATGACCATGATAGTAAGTTATATAAAGTGTATTAAAAATGAGTAGTATTTTAAGTAATTTGAGATAATTCTTAATTATGTGGATAATCGGTTAATTAATAATTCTTGTGCAAGATTAGTTAGTTAATTATCAAATTTTGGATAAGTCTTGAGTCTCCCCCTCCCCCCCCCCCC
>NW_017671271.1:0-7714 GCF_001879085.1 Nicotiana attenuata | reverse complement strand
ACCCCCCGACACACACACGTGGCAGCCATATAGGATAAATTATATGACTAATAAATCTAGTTAAATAGGTGGCAAGAATAAATGAGTCTTGGAGAAGATAGTAGGACTACTTTAATACTTAAAAACATCCCAAACAAAAAATAGATATGGTGTCCATACTTGCTAGCTCTTTTATTTTGGCAGATGTGTAGTGAATATAATTTTCATGGACTTTCAAACTGGCAGGCACCACCACCTTGCTGCCAGCATCAACTTTCTTTCATTAACCTATTAGAAGTTTTCTTATGATGAAGGTAAAAGCTATAATTGTTGAAGGTTCACTTGCAAAAATTGTGTAAAAAAAGTTACCTGAAAGAGACAAACGGTAGAAACCCATTGTATGAAAGAATGCTTGATCTGTTGCACACTTGCAAAAATGCACATATATGTTACTCTTTGAATAGTTATATATGCATTGATGTAGGTTCTTCAATTAGAAAGCCAATCAGTTTGTGGCCAGGTATGTTAAGGCTATCCCTTATTTCTTTTGCCATGATCCAAGTAACGATACGTACACGTGATGATATTCCATAAGTGCTTCTACTCTTAGCAGTTAAGGATGTCTATGTTATTCATTCATGTAAAATGATATTCAAGCATGTCTAAGTATGTATCTAGTTCCCTATTGAGGTATTTGATAAAGATATTAATGTTTATAATGTAGTGATACATGCATTTGCATCTTTATTTACCACCGTGCTACGGCCGGTTGGGCAGACATGCATGTACTACCGGGCTACGGCCGGTCGGGCATTTACCACCGGTTGGGCAGTTATATATCATTATTTACCACCGATTGGGCAGTCATGTATATTCATTTACCACCGAGCTACGGCCGGTCGGACAGTCATGCATTTACCACCGAGCTACGGCCGGTTGGGCAGTTACATATTTACCATCGCGCTACGGCCGGTCGGGCAGTTACCACTGATCAGTTGGGCAGTCATGCATCATACGATGTGGATAATAGAAATAGTCTTAAAGAGAAGCATTATATATGTAAGTATAATAAATATGAATATACGGTGGCACTTCAGAGATTCAAGTTGATTCTTATATGTCTTTAATCCATGTTGACTTATTGTTATGTTTCACTTCTGCCTTACATACTCAGTACATTATTCGTACTGACATACTTTTATTGGGGACGCTACATTCATGCCTGCAGGTATAGATAATCATTTTGACGAGACCTCATAGTAGACGAGATTGGCATTCAGCGAAGGATCGGTAAGACTCCACCTCATTCGGAGTACAGCCGAGTCTATGAGTCATCGTGTCAGAGTTTTGCTATAGACTTATGGGTAGGTCGGTACCTTGTCCCATTTGATGTTAAATAATTTTAGAGGCGTTGTAGACAAAGGTTCATTTTGTACAGTATGTTAGAGGCCTTGACGGCCCATATGTATTCATGTTTTAAAAAAAATGGTTTAGTGATACAGTGTTTTCCTACTTATAGTTATACATTACGAGTTGTGGCCATGTTGGCCCATGATAGTTGTAGAAGAAAAAAAATAGTTACAGAGTGGTTCGCTCGGGTTAGTACGGCACCGGGTGCCAGCCACGCCTCCCTAGGTTTGGGGCGTGACAAATAAGTATATCGACTATTTGAAAAATGGAAAGCTCCCATCAGATCAAAACGAGTCAAGTGCTCTACGAACCAAGGCTGCTAGGTTCACATTGGATGAAGATGGAACATTGTACAGGAGGACTTTCGATGGACCATTGGCGGTATGTTTAAGGCCGGGGGATACCGATTATGTTCTACGAGAAATCCACAAAGGCGGGAATCACTCCGGCGCCGAGTCTTTGATTCGCAAAATTATTAGAGCAGGGTATTACTGGGATAGCATGGAAAAAGACACTAAGGAAATTTGTTAAAAAATGTGATAAGTGCCAACGGTTTGCACCGATGATTCACCAACCCGGAGAGCAACTTCACTCAGTCCTATCCCCGTGGCCTTTCATGAAATGGGGAATGGACATCGTTGGTCCTCTACCAACGGCCCCAGGTAAAGCTAAATAAATTTTGTTTATGACTGATTATTTTTCAAAATGGGTGAAAGCACAAACCTTCGAGAAGGTCAGAGAAAACGAAGTTATTGACTTTATTTGGGATCACATTGTGTGTCGATTCGGGATACCTACCGAAATCGTATGTGACAACGGGAAGCAATTCGTCGGTAACAAGTTAACGGAGTTTCTCGAAGCACATAAAATAAAGAGGATCTTATCAACACCGTACCACCCGAGCGGAAACGAACAGGCCGAGTCAACAAACAAAACTATCATTCAAAACCTAAAGAAGAGGCTGGACGATGCAAAAGGAAAATGGAGAGAAGTTCTATCCGAGGTTCTTTGGGCATATCGAACAACATTGAAGTCCAGCACGAGGGCGACCCCGTTCTTATTAGTATACGGCTCTGAGGCCTTAATTCCGGTCAAGGTCGGGGAACCCAATACCAGATTTCGATATGCATCAGAGGAGTCAAATCACGAGGCTATGAATACTAGCCTCGAGCTACTAGATGAAAAAAGAGAAGTTGCACTTGTTTGGATGGCGGTGCAGAAACAAAGAATCGAGAGATATTATAATAGAAGGACTAATCTTCGACACTTCGGAATCGGGGACTTAGTTCTACGGAAGGTCACCCTCAATACTCGAGACCGGAATGAGGGGAAACTAGGCCGGAATTGGGAAGGACCATACCGAGTCATCGGAGTTGTCCGTAAAGGATCTTACAAGCTTGTCACGATGGAAGGCTAACAACTGCCGAACAATTGGAATGTATCACTACTCAAACGATACTACTGCTAAGGTATGACCTTCCCCCTTTTTCTATTTGAATTTAAAACTAACTCATTGCAGGAGTTCGATCGAAGACGTCGAGGGCACCTTTCTACACGAAGACTTTAGGTTTTAAAGCACAAGTTGCACTCTTTTTCCCTTAGATAGAATTTTGTCCCAAATGGTTTTACCGGCGAGGTTTTTAACGAGGCAACAACTATGTGCTACCTAAGGAGAATTCAACAGTATCTAAGGCTTCTTTTCAACTGCGCGCGTGCGGGGGAGGGGGGGCATCATCCTCGGAGGAAAATACTTCACGCCAAAGAGGGTCTCGATAGGAAAACTTTGTAATGGTCCAAATGATCAGATGAATCGTGTCCATATAGAATAGTCGAGCCCCAACGGCAAAATATGTACGCATGTATCAATTATTCAAAGAAGCATTCTTTCTATATCAAAGCACTTTGTGTCTCAAAGAAATTTGCTACTATACGAACATCATACTTGTGATTTTGCGAAAAACGGCTCAAGGGCCAAAATACTCGGGGACTGTTGTCACACCTCCTTTTTTCTACACCTCAGAAAGGAGTATAAGGGAGTTTTTCCAATTTAAGTGACAATCGAAACAGGATTACTATTTTAAGATCAGAGTCGACACTTGGGATAATTTATGGTGTCCCAAGTTACCGGTTTAGAATCCTGAATCGAGGAGATTTGACTCTGTTTATGTTTGCGAAACACAGAAATCCGGGTAAGGAATTCTGTTAACCCGGGAGAAGGTGTTAGGCATTCCCGTGTTCCGTGGTTCTAGCACGGACGCTCTAATCATACTTGGCTTAATCAAATTGCTTAATCACTAATTTTAGAACCTATGTGCATGTGCCCTTTTAATGAAGAAATTATCTTGAAAACAGGTCACGCGTACGTGTACCCATTTTGTTTGGCGCAAAAAAAATAATGTCACGCGAACGTGTCCACAATTAATAACGTTTTATTATTATTAAGAAAGTTAAGTCGAAGTTGCGCGAACGCATACTCTGATTTTATTTTTCAGAAATCGTAATCATGTCACGCAAACGTGTACACAATCACGATATAGCTGTTACGAGAACGTGCATAAAGGCATACTACGAACATTTATTATTTTTACATCTAAGTTATGAAATTAATACGAGGGCCATGTATGATTAAAAGGGGGATGGCACACCTCGGACTATGTGAACTAAATTTAATTAACGGCCTATTAGCACCCATTTTATTATTAAGAAAGTTTGTTCGAAGTTGCGCGAACGCATACTCCAAACTGATTTTTAGAATTGTAATTATGTCAACGTGTACACAATTCAATTAAATAAATAAAAAAACGCCTAAAGCATTTTAATATGAGGGCTGTCCAAATTTGGGATTAAGATGCAGAAAGGATGTCAGAGAGCACAAGGTAAAACATGTTCCATTCATCAAGATTAATGGCCCATATATCCAAGCTATGACAGGTAAGTAATGCATTTTAGATCAATTACTTTTCTAGTTTCACTGAAACAATCAGAACCTAGAACGCAGCCAAAGAGCTAAACAAAATTTTACAAATGGAATTCAACACACACAGCAACAGCTTACAGCACCCTTGAAGCCGTCATTTCCAAACACAACATATATCAAAGTACTCTTTCAAATCAAACAAGATAATGCTCATGTTTGTTTCAGTCATTCATATTCAAGAAACAAAAGAAAACTAATGTAAGGGTGAACCTGGTAAGCCAAAATCTTTTCAATAGTGAAGAAAAATCCAGAGGTACAGCAGCTAAAATCCGAGGCGACACAGAACCACGACCGGAAAAATCAAACGGCGATCTCCACAGCAAACTCGAACAAACCTCTTCGAACTTGCCTACAACGGACACTTTGACTTGATTCTTTGACTCTGGACTGGAATGCTCGATGGTTGTGGGGTCAATTTTCGCTGGTTTCAGGCGGATCTCGCCGGCGATGGAGGTGAGACCAAAAAAACGAGAGAGAGGGATTTGAAGATGAGGGGAGCGGTTGTGTTTGATTTTTCCGTCTAGTGCCTGTGTGTGTTAGTGACGGAGCAGAAAGGGCCGGTTCCGATGGGGAGGGGGAAGTTCATGTGTTTTGTGTCGAAGAAGAAAGGAGCTGACGGGGTGTGGGGTTCTATGATAGGAAAACGGCGCTCCTGATGCCTAGGGGTCTTAGAGTCTTAGAGTCTAGGTTATTTTTTAGATTAGTTTTTGGTTATATAGAGGGGTTTTTTTAGGTTAAGGGGTATGTGTTTGGTATTATTGGGCCTTAAAATTGGGCCAAAGACTAAAAAAATGGACTACAAGATTAAAATGGGACAAACTAACCCAACTAACTCTTCCTACAAAATATAAAACTAGTCTTAATTAATTGAACTAAACTATATTGAAACTATTTTTGTGTTTTCAAGAATAAAGATAAGGTACTATCTTTGTATATTTTTTATTTAAATTTATGAAATATACGTAAGCTAAAATATTTTTGTAATTTTCATTTTTGTGACGAAATAAAGTAAAAGAGTAAAAATTAGTTGAAATAGCGATATTAGGCCTAAACTAAATATTTACATGCTAAAATATAAAAAATCTTGGGGAGGGTCAAAAATCACATGTCTACAGCTGCCCCTCTTTGACTGGGAACACGAAGAGTTTTCAGACAAAGAACGACTAGACAAGTTTTTTGACCCGACCCTTATTTGGAGAGACTAAAACTAAGAGAAAAGGGGAATGTGACTGAGCTCTGGTATCTGAGCTGCCTACATATCCTTGGCTATAAAGGAATCAAGCCGCGTGTAGTTCAGAAGTGAATGAGGTGATAGAATATACCGAGATGGAGAGCCGGTCGAGGTGCCGTTCTGCCGAGGTTCCGGTCCGCGGTCCTGTTATTACATCAAAAATCAAAAAATGAAAAAGACTAGCTAAGCTTGTCAACTACGAGTTACAAGATTCCTATCTATAGGTCTTCTGAAGCTTGATCTTGAGTCTTGAATGGTTCTTCATGCGGACTTTAGATTTGAACCTTGGCGCTTGCTAGTTGCAGGTGCTAGTTCATTCTTCTTCAGCTTTTCGGATCAAAATTGGACATACCATGCTTGTGACTTCAGTCATGTCTTGAGCAGCTCACATCTTTCATCAACTTCTGCATTTGGATTCACTTCTTGCCTTTCTTCCTCTTTTTCTTTTATTTTGGATTGTGACTAACTTCCGTTGATCATCTCGGACTGTTGACTCGCATTCTTGCCGCGAGCTTCTTTTGTTGCTGACTTGAATTGCATTCTGAAGTGAATTCCCTTATTCTCCAGGTAGGCGCCTGATTGCCAATACTCGAACTGTCTTCCTTCGAAACTTGGATTGCCTTCCCTTGTTCTCCAGGTGGGCGCCTGATTGCTAACCTTGAAGTGTTTTTCTTTGAAGATTGAACTGCCCTCCCTTGTTCCTCCAGGTGGGTGCCTGATTTCTAACACCTGCACTGCTTTTTTCCTAGAAACTTGAACTACTTCTCCTTGTTATCCAGGTGGGCGCTTGATTTCCAACACTTGCGTTGTTTTTCTTTGAGACTTGAACTGCTTCTCCTTGTTCTCCAGGTGGGTGCCTGATTTCCAACACTTGTAATGTTTCTCCTTGAGACTTGAACTGTTTCTCCTTGTTCTCCAGGTGGGTGCCTGATTTCCAACACTTGCACTATTTTTTCTTGAGACTTGAACTGCTTCTCCTTGTTCTCCAGGTGGGCGCCTGATTGCCAAAACGTGAACTGCTTCTCCTTGTTCTCCAGGTGGGCGCCTGATTGCCAAAACTTGAACTGTATTTCCCTTGCTCTCCAGGTGGGCGCCTGATTGCCAAAACTTTAACTGTATTCCCTTGCTCTCCAGGTGGGCGCCTAATTGCCAAAAGTTTAACTGTATTCCCTTGCTCTCCAGGTGGGCGCCTGTGACGACCCGACCCGTCGTCACGTGAGTTACCGCCCTGTTTTCCCCATGTTATGCTTCTTTAAGTTTCATTATCAGTATTTGATGTGTTAGAGTTGGTTTGGAAGGGTTTTGATAAGAAATGAGACACTTAGTCTCTTTTAAGAAGGCTTAAGTTGGAAAAGTCAACCGGATGTTGACTTTTGTGTTAGAGGGCCCGGATTTGAATTCCGATGATTTGGTTAGCTTCGGGGGATGATTTGTGACTTAGGAGTGCGATCGGAATTGATTTTGGAGGTTCGGTGTAGAATTAGGCTTGAATTGGCGAAGTTAGTATTTTGGCGAATTCCGGTTGGTAGGTGAAATTTTGATCCGGGGGTCGGAATGAGATTCCGAGAGTTGCAGTAGCTTCGTTAGGTGATTTGGATGTGTGTGCAAAATTTCAGGTCATTCGGAGGTGTTTTGGTTGGGTTTCTGATCGAATGCGTGTTTCGGAAGTTTTAGAAGAACTTAGGCTTGAATTCGATGAGAAATGATGGTTTTAGTGTTGTTTGAGGTGTTTTAATGATTGGAGAAAGTTTGAATAAGGTATTGGATCATGCTTGTATTTTTGGTTGAGGTCCCGAGGGCCTCGGGGTGATTTCGGATGGCTAACGGGAAGTTTTGAACTTAAGAGATTGCAGAACCTGTGCTGCTTCTGGTATTTTCGCTCCTGCGGAAATGGGACCGCAGAAGCGAGTCAAGAACCGCAGAAGCGACAGGCATCGCAGGTGCGGAGATGCTGACCGCATCTGCGGAGTCGCGGATGCGACAGTAGGACCGCAGATGCGGAATTTTGGAAGGCTAAAGGAAACTGCACCTGCGTAAAAGGAATCGCAGATGCAAGCGGCAGAAGCGGTCTAGTAACCGCAGAAGCGGTCTTGCCGCAGAAGCGGCTCCCCCATCGC
>NW_017671270.1:292604-324151 GCF_001879085.1 Nicotiana attenuata | reverse complement strand
ATTTCTGGAATTTTTCAGGGGCTCCCTAAAAACTTCTTATGCAAGGCAAATGAATGCCCATTTATAGGCAAACTTAGGGTATGGTTTTCATTTTACTCTTTAGTCCTTATTTTATTTCTATTTTTACCCCTTATTTTCTGACTTGTTACACAAGTAACTACACCTATTTCGTGAATTTTCAGTTCAAAACCCCTTCTAGAAAGTCCTAGGGGGTTCTATTCTGATTTTTCATGATTGAAATCCCTAAACTACCCCTACCCCATTTCAATATTTACTAAATCTGATTAAACTACCATTTTCCATGCCTATACTACCCCTGAAACCCTCTGAAATTACTACCCACAATTAACTGACCCAAACCCCTTTAACCATGGTTAGCAACCATAATTAATCAGCCAAATTTAACTAGTATACTAACAATCAGATTACTTGATTAAGCTAAACTTCAGTTATTCCAAACATTGATCACACTGACAATCCTAACGACTCTGTTATTCAAAATACTGATTAAACAAGGCTACCTAAAAACAAAAATTAAATCTATACTAGCAGGAACAAAGCTGAATTGAACAAAACACATATTACAACCAGACGAATATCCTATTACTATCAGAAGAGAACAAACACAGAGAAACCAATTATTAACAATTAATCACTTGAATTAATTTACTGTCATTTAAAAGTAAAGCAAAAATCATGTCAGGATTAAACTAAACTAAAGATTAAAACAGGAATTGATGCGAGACTAATTGTCACCAAGAACAGAGTCGAATCGAACACTCATGAGACGAAGAAATAACAAAATTACAAGTAGAACTTACTGATTAGAACAACATGAATGCCTACTCGAATTAGGGTTTGTAGGATTCTGCCGGCTTATTACTTCAAACAAATAAACAACCTCGGCGAGATTTGAGCACCGTCAACACTGGATTCACCATAGGAGGGAGGAGGAGACCACGTGGTATGAATTTGAAGCCGATTGGGTGAAATAGGGTTTTGAGGGGAATCTTTGATTTGAAATTCGAAGACTCCGATGAGGATTTTGGAAAAAAAGGTCTAAGGATTTAAGTAGAGGAGGGTGAGGAGGTTATATGGTGTCAATTTGGGTCGGTTTGGACAAGGTTGTGTTTTGGCCGGAAATTTCGATCTAATATTCGAAACGATTGGTTACGATTCGAGGGGGATGGTTATGGCGGTTGGAAAGAGGAGGGGAAGATGAGTTTGTGGTGAAATTTTGGGGCCATTTGGAGCTTCGCCGCCGCCGGCGGCGATTTTCGGCCGGCGGCGGACGGCGGAGGGACGGTGGGCGGTGGTGGTGTTACAGGGTTAGGGTTTGAGAGACGGTGAGGGTAGGGGGGTTCTGGGGGGGTATCGTTTGGACAATTATATAGTAAGTGATGTGGGCTTCAGGACCGTCCGATCAAGAAACCTCGACGGTCCTGATTGAAACCCACAAAACGACGTCGTTTTGAATATGGGGCAATTGGACCGGGCAGGGTTGTTTGGGGCTATGTTGGAGCAGGGCATTTTTGTTTGGGCCTGGGTAATTTGGCCCAATTCTTGGCAACCAAATCCCTTCTTTATTCACTTATTGCTTTCTTGTATTTTATTCACTTGCTTTTGTATTTTATTTTTTGTATTTTTGTATTTATTTATTTTTCTGGTTTTATAAAATGCTAAAACAAAACAAGGACCTAATTAAACTATTTAACTCCTAAAATTTATTTAAAACTCTATTTAAAGATAAACGCAACATTTAACAATTAACAGTGCAAAGAAACTATTTTTTGCAATTTCTTTAAATTTTGTTCTAAAACTAATTAATACCTAATTGATCCTAAAATTATGAAATTAAATCCCTAAATGCAAGTGCATACTTTTGTATTTTCATAAAAATGCAACCAATTAACACAAAAATTCGCAAAAATTCTAAAATAATAAAGAAATCAATTATTTGAAACTTTTGGAATAATTTGCTTAGGGAAAAAATCACGTGCTCACAGCTGCCCCTCTTTGCCCGGAAACACGAAGAGTTTTCGTGCAAAGACAAGTGAGCGGAAATGAGCGATTTTTGCCCGTTCGCATATTCCGTGTGAAGCATTTTGAAAGAGTTGACCGCACCCTGCTTCAGAGGCTGCCTACATATCCCGGGCTAAACAGGAATCAGGTCAGTGTAGTTCGGGAAATGTTTGGTAGCTGGGACTACCAGGAGCTGTGATTTCACTGCTGTTGCTGCTGCTACTGCTTGCTGACCTCCTTATTACACCAAAAAGGAAAATCAAAGCTAAGCTAGCTATGCCTATCAACTATGAGTTACAAGATTCCTATCTATAATTCTGTCGAAACTTGATCTTGAGTCTTAGCTGATTTTGCTGTGGACTTCGATCTGAATCTTGATACTCGCAAGTTGTAGGTGTTTTACTTCTCCATGCAGCATTGGGTCAAAACAGGATCAACGGAGCTTGTGACTTCAATCAGATTTTGAGCAATCCGCGCCCTTGCTTGCTTCACATTTGAATTCATCTTTTTGTTCTTTTCTTCTTTTCTTGATTCTGGATTGAGATTTATTCCATTGGTCATCTCACACCTTGTGTCTTGAGGTTGACCTGCTTAGGATACCAAAACAAACAAACGGACGAAATTTTCTGCCCCAGTTTTCACTAGGAAAATTTCGTGAGTTAGTTGTGACACATATCTAAGCAATCAAATCAGGAATGTGTAGAGAGATCCTCGGTTTTTCGGCCGAGATTTGGAAAGAAAAAGCTCCACGGTTTTTTTTGGCCGGGAGATCCTCGGTTTTTGGCCGGGATTTTGGAAAGAAAAAGCTCCACGGTTTTTTGGCCGAGAGATCCTCGATTTTTTGGCCGGGATTTTGGAAAGAAAAAGCTCCACGGTTTTTTGGCCGGGAGATCCTCGGTTTTTTGGCCGGGATTTGGAAAGAAAAAGAACTCCGCGGTTTTTTGGCCGGGAGATCCTCGGTTTTTTGGCCGGGATTTGGAAAGAAAACGCTCCTCGGTTTTTGGCCGGGAGATCCTCGATTTTTTGGCCGAGATTTAGAAAGAAAAAGCTCCACGGTTTTTGGCTGGGAGATCCTCGGTTTTTGGCCGGGATATTTAAGGAATGGGATCCTATGCTACTATGATTTGTTTTTCTTTTGGGATTTTCATTTTTATTTCTTTTCTTCTTTCTTCTTATTTTGTTTTCCTCTTTTTATGTTTTCCTTTTATTTAGCAAAACGCATGAAAGAATTTGGGGGGAAACTTCCTTTTTGGTTGTTTTCCTGCTGCAAAGCTGTTTCAGCGCTTGCGCATTTCATTTCTTTTGGACTGCACCTGCTTCTTGCACGGTTGCTTTGAATTAAACCTGTTTTCAACAAAGAACAATTTGTTAGTTTGAAACGGTGGTTGGTTTTTGTGGCCTTGATCATCCTAATTGCTTGATCCCGGTCCCATTTCCGTTGAGAACTTTGCTGTTGGTTTGCCTTGAGAGTGAATCTTTGTTCAAACCGACTGGATTTAGCCTCCGGGATTTCATTATGAATCGCCCGTGTGGGCTCTAGCCTTTTCACTTTATTCTGCCCTTGGGACCTTTGCCTTTGACTTCCCTTTTTTTTTCAATGTTCTTTCTTCGAAAACATCAACCACTATGGTCAGTCGAGATTGGCCTAACGCACTCGCTGAGGCTGGGTATTTCTGCGACCCTGACCAGGCGAAGCCCTGTGAAACCAGTCCTGCCACCTTTTCTTTGTACTGGTTACGGAATCGGAGATAAACCGAAAGGGATTCAAAGAAAAAGTATGCAAAAGGCAAGCATATGATTTTAAAGAGGAGCATCCCTTTCGGGGAAAAAAGGAGGACTTATCTGGGGTGTGCATGCTGGCTTCAAATGAACATGACGTGCTTCTTGGACTGGATGCCCGACCCACACAAACTTTCCGGCTTTTCGTGAACCCATTAATCAGTATTTCAAAACCAGGGAATCTTGCCAGGACTCCTTTAGTGATGAGGTGTCTTCTTTTCGGCCAACAGCGCCCTTTGCGGGTTTTCGCCAATCGACCTCTCTCATTTCTCTTCTCACTGTCGTCCGATAATGCTCTTTGCGAGTTTTCACTAAACGGACTCTCTCATTTTTAGTTTCTCTACTCACCATCGCCTTATGGTGCCCAAAGGTTTTCACCGATAAGACTCTCTCATTTTATTTCTCTCAATTTGCAGTGTGTCAGATTCCAATAATAACATTTTCCACTTCCCTGCCTTTGCCAATTGATCGGAAGGACTTGGACAAGGTTTTGGGGTAAAAAGGATTTTGGGCGGAAATACAACTTGGAACCATTTCGGCGGATTCATGGCCGAACCATTATATCATCTGCCCCAGTTTCAACTTTTGGGGAAATTGAGATTTTTGTTTTGGAGTGACTGAACCCCAGAGAGAGGCTGCCTACGTACCCTTTCGGGATCAAGTCAAACGTAGTTCAGGCAAATTTTGTTTTTGTTTTTGCTTTTGTTTTGGTTTTTGTTTTCTTTTTGTTTTCTTTTTCTTTTTTTCTTTTTTTTTTGTCTTTTCTGTTTCTTTTCTTTTCTTTTTCTTTTCTTTTCTTTTCCTCTTCTTTTCCGCTGGTACTTCCGGGTTCCAAAGAGGGTGATCAAAGAAGAGTAACCGGCTCAAAGGGTTTACAAAGGATTGATAGTGTTTGGGTAGCGGGAAGGAAAGCCTTCGTCATCTCAATTGCACAAAAGCCATCGCCGCATGAGGATTAGACGTAGTACCTTTTACTGCATCTGCATTCAGGATCATTTCTTTCGATGTCTCCCAAATATCATGCTCCTCTTAGCAGTATCCTTCTGATGATGTCCTTTCCAATTAAGAGCAAGTTTTCCTTTTGCTTCCTGGTGATGAGGAAGAATGCGTCTTAACACCAGTTGTCCTATTTAAAGATTCCTGGGCCGCACTTTCTTGTTGTAAGCATGGGCCATTCTTTGTTGGCACAACTGCCCGGATGTGCCCTGAGTACAGCTCTCTCTTTTGTTGTAGTGTATGGACCTTTCCAAACCGCGAACCAATTTTCCTCCAATTGTTCCAATTCTTTGTTTTATTTCCTCAAGGTTATCTTCTTTGCATTTCGACTCTTGATTTATTATTTCGAAAATCTGACAGCGTTTTGGGATCTGGGCATGAAGTCCGCAAGCATGTCATATTATTTAAAGCTGCATTATTAGAACTAAAGAGAAGAAAATGAAGGAGAATAATAGCAAAATCAGAAAGAAAAATGAACGAAGAAGTTTTGATTTAATTTTTTTTGGAATTTTGAAGATAACAGGGTTCACATTCGGGAATTTAAAGACAAGAAAACTACAGGAAACATCCGAGTTACACCCTGGAATAACTCGGGATGCAGAAAAAGTAGCAAGACAGGTCTACCGGGACTCCTGCCTGATCGGGAATGGCGTAGCCTTCCAATTTTGGAGTTTAGCATCTGGTCCCATGTAGAGCACCTCAGCGGTGCTAGTGCCCTCTCCTGGCTGGACCATGTGGGTTTCGTACAGCATTTTCCTCATTGGCCCACGTATTTCCTCACTTTCTTCAGCCATGAAAACATCATCATCTTCCTCTTTACCGTATTTAGGCTTGACAAAAGTTTCATACAAAGGTACCACCTCATCATCAGCCATTTTCATTTTTTGGAAGAACACTTCTGCTTCCTCAGCACTCACAGGCTTCTTAGGCGGGAAACGCCTTCTGGTGGCATTGTTTATCTCCTCTATGTTTGAATATTTCTCAACAGGGGGGTTTTCTAACAGCTCTCCCAAGATCTCTTTACCCTTGTATGTAACCACCGTCTGATGATAATTCCATGGTACCGCAGCAGGGTTCGTCATAGGCTTCTGTGGTACGCGTCCAATAACCACTGGCTCATTCAGCCGAGATGGTTTAATTGTCCCCCGCACCACATAGGCTTGCTTGGGTATGTACATTTGTGTTCCTTTCTTCAAATCAGCTTTCTTTTCTGGTTCTGTCTTGGTGATTTTGCTCTTCTTTTCCCCTTTCTCTTGCTTCGGGGCAACCTCGGGCTTTCTTTCTGCATCGGTAATAGCAATTATAGCTTTTAAGGCTGGATTGAATTCTCTGTCCTCACAGATCATCCCGATTACTGGCCCGTTGTTGTGAGCGGGCAGCGGATTATTGGTCACATTTGGGACATCCTCATCCCTCAACACAATTTTCCCTTGCTCTATTAAGTTCTCCACCGCTTGTTTAAGAGTCCAACAGTCATTTGTATGATGGCCCTCTGCCCCTGAATGGTATGCACACCTGACACCAACTCTGTAGGCAGGCGATGCCGGGTTTTGTCTGTTCTGAGGAACCGGTTGCCGGGTTTTGCAGTAGACCCATTTGGACAAGTTTCGGGAATAGACTAGAGTAAGATTCACCAATTGGGGTAAAGTTTGGTCTCCTGGGTGGTTCCCGAGAACGGAAGTTATTCTGCGGAGGTCGGGGATTATAGTGGTTCTGGTGGGGAGGCTGATTTCTTTGGAATAGAGGTTGATTTATGTTGGCTTGTGGCTGCTGTCGGGCGAAAGGTTGAGCATTCATGACCGCATAAGGTGGGGGAGCATAAGCCGTATCAGCATGAGGATACTAGTGTTGAGGGGTTCTTTCAGAAAACACAGGTCTCGGAGCCCGATATCTTCTTCCCCCCGATGCTGCCATAACTGCTTCTTCTTTCTTTTTACCTTTGGCCATCCCTCCAGACCCGCCTTGGATGGCTTGGGAGGTTGCTCTGATGGCCGATTGACTTAAAATCCTGCCCGTTTTCAAACCATTCTCTACTATTTTGCCAATTTTAATTGCCTCTGCAAAAGGCTTGCCCATGGCCGACATCATGTTCTGAAAGTAATCTGCTTCCTGGGCCTGGAGGACGATAGTGACCATTTCTACCTCGTCCATGGGAGGTTTCACCCTAGATGCATGTTCGCGCCATTTAATAGCGTATTCTCTGAAGCTCTCTGATGGATTTTTCTTCAGATTTGCCAAAGAATTCCGGTCTGGTGCGATGTCGATGTTATATTGAAATTGCCTTACAAAGTCTCTGGCAAGATCGTCCCAAATGTGCCAACGTGAGACGTCTTGGTCTATGTACCATTCTGAGGCAATGCCTACTAAGCTCTCTCCGAAATAGGCCATCAACAACTCTTCTTTTCCATCGGCCCCACGTAACTGATTGCAATACTTCTTCAAGTGAGCAACGGGGTCGCCGTGCCAGTCATACCTTTCAAACTTTGGTGTTTTAAACCCCGAGGGCAAGTGTACATGAGGGAACATGCACAAATCTGTATAAGAGACACTCTTTTGCCCACTCAAGCCTTGCATATTCTTTAAACTCTGTTTGAGGCTTCTCATTCTCTTCGCCATCTCATCCTGCTCTAGGGCTTTGGGGGTTTTGTCTTACCCCGGTGTAAGCTCAAATGGCAGTGGCTGAGGGTACGTGTATGTGGGATATTGAGGAGGATCTGCTTGAAAGATGGGATTTTGGAAAGTGAAGGCCGAGGGATCAATAGCAAGCCTTGGAAGTGAAGGCTGTGTGGTGGCGGAGCATGGTGGAGCGGTGAAAATATTGGGAGCTGCTCCCGATGTGAACACCTGGGGGCATACCTCAGAAGGTGTTCCTATGAAGTGAGCAGACGGGGTATTCGGGTGACTGATAGGGATGTTAGAAGTACCCCCAGTTCTCGGGAACAATTCAGGAGAGCCAGGGATAGCACTTGGAGGCTCCCTACCATTAGTCCATGCGTCTCATATCTCCATCATTCGGAAACGTAGTATCCGATTTTCTTCAGCTGTGGCAGACTCGGAGGCCGGGATCCCTGAGATGGGGCTGTCTTCGGTGATGAGAACTGGTGGCAAAGTCATTTCAGATGACATTTCTGTACTTCCTTTTGATCTGGTAAAGTATTGATGCGATGCCAGCTTACCACAACCAACCACCGTTTCTAAAAGCTAGGCTGGGATTGACAACAACACACGGTTAGTTTGCGACAAGTAACAGATAGGTAATCGCACATTGGGGTGTGATGCACCTATACAGTTAAACGGATGTCTACATGTTTGCACTGGTTGCATGCGTCATCCCAGTTTTTCTTTTCTATTTTCTCTTCTTTTGATTTCTACCTTCTGTTTTTCTTGCTTTTCTTTCTCTTTCTATTTTTTTTCTCTCATTTTCCTTTTCCCTCTGTTTTTCATTTTCTGCTTTTCCCTTTTCTTTTGCCATGGTTTTTCTCTCGATTCCTTATTTTCTCTTTTGCGTTTCTTTTCCTCTCTTGTTTTTCCTTTATTTCCTTCCCTCGTATTTTCTCTCTTTTTTTTCTTTTTTTTCTTCCTTAGGGTTACGGTCGAATCCTATAGAGATTGCACTACTTATCATGACCCCGCATGAATCAGACCAAGCGTAGTTCTTGCAAATAAGGTAAATAAGCTAACTCTTTTTTTGAAATTTTGAAAGAAAAGCTTTAAAAGAAAACGGAAAATATTTTTTTGATTTTTTTTTTATTTTTGATTTTGGTTTTTCTTTTGAATTTTTGAAAGAAACATTTCTTTTCTTTTTATTGGAACTTCGGGAATTTTAGGAAAAGGGACGTTTACTAAAAATATTTTGGATTTTTGAGCAAAAATATCTTCGGACTCAATTTTTCAAAATTTGCATTTTTTTTTAAATTTTTCTTATCTATGAAAGAAAGACATCTCAGGAGTATTTTAATGATTTATTTTGACCTAAAAGGAAAAGTGGCTATTTTTCAAAATTTTATTTAAGCAAACAAAGACTCGGTTTTGCAGATACGGCTTTTCAGCACTTCTGGGAGGAAAATTTTAAGGTTGTGCCCGCAAACCATTTAAAATGACTCGGGGTGGCTTTTCTTGCAAAAACAGCCTTCCGGCGTCCTTTTGGGGACATTCGGCTTATTTTAAAACAAGAATGGCATCACCCGACTTATTTTGTGACAAAAATTAAATTTTTGGTATTTTGGCTATTTTTGCAAAAGGGTGGTTGGACCCGATGAGGGTTGCCTACGTATCTCACATCCGATGAGAATCAAACCAGTATAGTTCGGGCAGATTTGCCAAACTATTTTGAACAACAATTTTCCTTTCTACGTTTTTCTTGTTTTTCTTTCAAATATTTGTTCTATTTTCCATTTTTCATTTTTCAAAAATCCGGCAGCATTTCGGTACTATTTGGGCATTGGTTTTTCTCAAATGGTCACCCTCACTTAGTCCTAACACTGCTTATTTTTCTCAATTTTCACTCATTTAGTCAAGCCGATCAGCATGCAGAGTCGAGCAAATAAATGCGCAAGTAGCACGTAGAATGCATCAGGATGGTCAATTCATTTTAGGTCACCTGTGTGTTGAGTCCCCTAAGTCAAATGCACATGATGCAAACAAACGTCCTACTAGGGATCCGGCATGAGGTCGAGTTATTCCAAGTTCAAAACCTGAGTATATGTTCTAGATTGTGTACCCGAGCGGACAACTCGAGTCGAGGAGGGGGCTACGTACCGGGAACCAAAAGGCCATTGTCCGGCCTCTTTCTTATTTTAAGGTATTGACACTAACAGAATAGAGAGTCTCAACCAGTGAGCACATCCCCGGAGATGAGAAGATAAGGGTTTCGTAACAATTTTATATATACAATTCAGATAATATCAAAGCGGTAAAATATTTAGCACATATAGAAAAATCAGATAAAGCCAAATATAACAATTATACTAAGCTCGAATTCTTGAACCCTGAATCGAAATTCTGGGTTCGTATCCCCAGCAGAGTTGCGAGAGCTGTCACACCTCTTTTTTACACATCTACCCCGAAGGATAATGTATAACGGTTTAACTTGAATCCCAAATCGAGGAAAATTTCGACTTCCCAATTGGAGTCTGCGAACCAGAAATTCTGAATAAGGAATTCTGTTGACCCGAGGGANGATCTGCTGCGTCCGCAGATCGACGAGTCTCCCTCTTATTCTATCTTTAGTACTTAGTTTTTCCTTCTTTCGGTTGTTAGAAATTTTGGAGTTTGGAACCTTTACTATACACTTCTGTAGCCTGTGTTGCCCGTGAGTTTCCGGGTTTTGGGAATTGTTTTAGACTTGTGATATTGAGTTGTACTTGCCAAGCGGCATTCAGTACAGTTTCTTTTAGATATTTGATTTGATTTTCTCTATTTTTCCGCAATTAATATATTTCCGCAAATGTTAGGCTTACCTGGTCATGGGGACCAGGTGCCGTCACGACATGTTCACGGTTGGTGAACTAGGGCCGTGACATATTTGCAGTGCATCATTCAAATTTACAATCAGTTGAAAATTGAACTTCAACGAGAGTAAACTAAGAAGGAAAATCATCTGTTTCATAGGCCAAGCCATTAAGATCTTGGGTCAAAAATGCAAATCAAATAATGTGGCAAAGAAATATTAAACATAGAATGTTCTTGAAATTAGCTCTTCAGACTGAAAACGACTATATGGTAAACTTGAAATCTTCATGTTGTACATTCATGAATTCAATTTCTGATCATTATTAGTGAGAAAATGGTTAATGGATGAATCTATGTTATTACTTTAAAAAGATTTAAGTACCAAGATAATTAAGTTACAATTAAAATTAAGATGCACCACACTTCTAAACTTCTGAAAATGTTCACGAAAATAAGTCCAAAATGGACTTTAAATCCTTGGCCTAACTGAGTCATATTAAAGTCTGCTTACCCCAGATTAATCACCCATAACAAACGACCCATTTACAGCTTTTCGCATAACCAAATGAAAATGAGCAACTAAACATTCAACAATCCACCAAACGGGATCTTAAATAAGCAAAAACACATTTGAAGAAGAAAATTGTATATACACGGTTAAACATGCTTTGGACTTGACACAACTTTTGACAAGAACAACAGAGAAATAAGAATTCCTTCAAACCAATTTCCATCACAAATCCAGCAAAATCATAGTCTAGGCTCAAACCATATTAAAATTGACATTAGAATAGAATGAGAGAGGCAAGGATAGAACCTGAAGTTGCTTTCAATTACTAAAAAAAAATCCAGCAGTTACACGGGCTGAAACAGAGAGACAGCTGCGACCGCAACTCGACAAGACAATCAAACTTCGAGCAGAAACGCGAACCGAATCATGAACGGGCTCACGACGGCGACGGCGAAGCCTACCTGAAAAACTCGAAGCTCAAAAGGGTCAGAGCTGTTGCATTCTTGCGGGTTTTAGTGGCTGTTTTTTAGCTATTTTGAGCTATTTTGCGGGTGTTCAAGGGTGGTTGATTTTGCTGGGTAAGGGAGCTATTTTGGTGATGAAGATGGAGGTTCGTGGCTGCCTTTTTCGAGCAGATTTTCAGCTCATTTTTGGAGCTTTTCTATGGCTTTTAATGGGATTTTAAGGAAATTGTTACATGGTATTAATGGAAGAAGAATTGATGATTGATGATGAGGAAGCAGAGACGAGAAGAGGGATCTGACTGCTTCGTCTTCTATATGGGTTCTTTTATTTTTAGGTCCTTTGCGGCTGAAAGTTGATAGTGTATCCCCCCTTTTTTTAGAGTGTTTGTGGTGTTAATTTATAGGGGTAGGAATTAGGTTAGGTCAAATGGGGAGAATGGGTATGGGCTCAATGTTTGGGCTATCCCAAATTGGGCATTTTCAATTAAGACCAAACAAAATTAGCCCCAAATTCAATACTCTTTCTTCTAACACAAGACCAAAAATACTACACCAATTATTAATTAATCCTATTTGAGTAAATAACTATAAAAATAAAATTGACCATTAAAATAAACTATTTTTGGTATTTTTCAAGATTTTATGACTACAAAATATTAATGCAACTACTCTTTTTTTTTAATTTTCATTTTCTTGTAATAAAATAAAGTAAAAGAGTCAAAATTAACTAAAATAGCTATATTAGGCCTAAATTAAATATTTACGTGTTAAAATATGAAAAGTCTTGGGGAGGGTCAAAAATCACATGTCTACAGTGACTACCTGCCACACTTGTACGATCTTCCTGTGGGACACACTCCCATAACCTACCATAACAAATAGCTGGGTCGTACCTCCAAACCACCAACCGCACTAACGCTGAAAAGCGATCAAGAATCATTAACCACGACACAAGCCCCCCCCCCCCTTTTTTTTTAACAAAACACCAATCTCAGGTGACGCTGAAGACAACACCAACTTACCTTAAACATCGAAACTCCTTTCCTGCTCATCTGAGCTCGTGACATCCTTGTCCACACCGAGCTGCTACCTTGATCTTCACTGCAAATTTCCATACCACTCACTGCACTCAACGTGCCAGTATATGATAGCACTCGTTTTTCATCATAGCTTCGGAAACACTAATAGGTTAACACTTCATCATATAAAAACTCTTCACTTGACTCACTTCAGGAGATCCATAGTTTCACACAGGTGAATTTCCATAATCGTAGAATATGCAAATCTCTAAGTAGTGGTCTAAGCCACCATTGCCCTTCCGGAAATTCTGCTTCCACATAACAAGTCATAATAGTAGAATGCTTCTAAATAACGTCAATTGCGGCGGCTGACAAGCCTGATACGCACCATCACAAATCACTCGCATAATTCGGTCACGCTGAAGGAACTGACCACTAACACCAATATGCCAAATTCAACTATGGCCAATCAATCTACCTTCCAATTTATCCTTGATTGCCTCAGAGATAATTCTAACTCCATTCAACACATAACATACTCCATCCGCACTCATCCCGAGTGACCCTGAATCACGAGACCATGCTGTCTCAAATCGCACGAATCAATCCATACCTTCCTTGCGTGCATATTCGCACCCTCAACTGATATGCCCATTCTGCTAATCCTTCTACGAATCCGAAGTCCTTTCTCATCTTTCTCTCAAGTGCTATACTGCAAGTCAACACATCCTAGAACATTCTGAGCTTCCACTCATAAGCTGCTGCAAAGCTTGATTCTTAACTGTACTTATAGGCTCGAAATCATTAGGCACCATACTTTACCTTCTTTTTTTTGAATCCGTTAGGACCGTTATTGAGAGCCACCCGCTCTGACTTGGTCCTGAATATAATCAACTCCATAAATCTTCTAGCACATGAATACCCCATTGGTGATGCACCTGGCAGAATCCCTTTCCTTAGAACCCGCATCTTTACAAACACAACCTTGAATCCTTCCCCAAGTCTGAACATGGCCAATAAGGCCAACGATAGCCCACCTTTAATAATTACTTTGCTCAAATTACCACTTATGGTCTTTTCCCGTTGCTGAAATAGCCCATCAATATGCTAATAACCAGAAACCTCGCAAGTAGTTAACCATGCAACCCCATCATTGGCGGTGGGGCTCTCCCACTTAGCTCGAAGCCACTATTACACAACTCTGGAATATACCAGGATTCTTAATCTCCTATTGACATAACCTTGCACAATAATTGCCAACCTGCTTGATATCTTACTATAGAAATCCCCTTTTTATACTCGGAATCATCAACAACATTCGCACGACCGATCCCTTTGCTGTATAACCAATAGAATTCTTCGCAGAAGCTCCCCAACCACACGATCGCTAACCTGCTTACTGGGATGAACTACCTGAAGAAATCACTGCCGACATCTCCCAGCGCTACTACATGGGGTACAATTACTACGACATTCACAACCCGTCCTGAGTCTGAGCTCACTCTCCAGCTGCACAGGTCCATTTACCCCTTGTGGGCATCATTTAAATGTGCAGTTACACCCTTCAATTCAAAGTTATGATGCATCCTTCTTCATTTAAGCGGCTCCTTTCCATTATATTAAATCCCCTGCCGCACAAGAACCCCTACTTCAAATTAGATCCGTAGGCTTCAATCGCCAGCCACTATAATTCCCAAATCACTCCAGACTTTCCTTAAGGTGCGCAACCATCCTACCACCAAGCCCATATGCAGCATCCGCCTCTCTCCCACTTTGGGCAAACTCACTTCCTTAATCAGCTACCTGACCTTTGCTTCATACCCCTGGCCTTCTAGAAGTTTAAAAACTCCGCCTGACACTTCCCGCACGTATTTCTCATCTTTTGCTGCTCGGTTGTTTCCTTAATAAGATCTATCTTCATAGCACTCGAGTCCACAAACCACTACTAACCTTAAACATTTCTGAAGGTCATCCTTCTCAAACCGCCAACATTAGAAATACTGATCCAATCCTGAACCACCGCACCCTGCAATATCTGACAGTTGCATCTCCGATACTATTTCGCAATATCTTGCCCCAAAGGCGAATTGTAGAAGATTATAACACCGACACACTTAATATGTTCAATTAGGACAACAGCACCCCAACATAGAAGAAGCTCCACTACGCTTGCAAATACCAAGTCTCATTACTTCTACCAGCCCACATCTGACCATCCTTAGTTCGATTGCCTTTCCCTTGCCGGGAATAAAATACTGAATCTCTTGGTTAAGCACTAAGTAAACCTCCGTTCAAGTGGTTCACTGCCCCGACAGGCGGGCAACATCCTACCATCATATCACTACTGCAGAACAGTAATTCATAAGCATCCTGGCAACTTGTGCCTAGCCTCAAAGCCCTCAGAAGTACCATTACTGAGCTGAAACATTAAAATATCCTTCCATAGGGCGACGATAATAACCCAATCAGCTATACCGGGAGAAACAACCCGTATCACATCTGTAGTACCATTACGCTTCTTCAATTCTCGAATTATAACAAGCGCTTTGCGTCGCATAAGATTGAGTAGGAAGGAGTTCAAGGCATACGCCCCCAAGGATCAAATCGCACGATAAGGAATCAAGAAGGGAAGTACTCCTAACAGTCCTGCAGCCTCCCGAGGATAAGTACAGACGTCTCTGTACCGATCCGCGAGACTCTACTAGACTTGCTCATGACTTGTGAGACCCTAGGAACCTAGTGATCTGATACCATGTTGACACGACCCAAAATCCACTAAGGGTCGTGATGGCGCCAGACACTGCTGTCAGGCAAGCCAACCGAATTACTTAATCAAAATCTCGTTTTAATACTTTTGAAATCTAGGATTTTTCCTTCAAGTTTGGCAATTTTAAAGAATATAGTCTCAAATCAAATTTAAATGATAAGCAGTTAGTACAATATTTCAAATCATCCCAGAACCCGGTGTCACAAGTGCATGAGCATCTACTGATAAGGGAAATAAAATACAACTTCCATCCGGAATACAATGGACAGGAAATAAATACAATGTACTGAAGAGGACTATACTAGCTGCGGGCCGCCTCGAATAATGCAACTCACCTAGCCCCCAAAACCTCCGCGCTGCTACGCCCAGTGGCTGCTAGAAATAAATATACATGTGCAACAAAAATGCACAAAAGTGTAGTATGAGTACGTAATCAACGTGTACTCAATGAGTATCCCGCCTAATCTCGAAGAAGTAGAGACGAGATGGTCAACTTGGACACTTACTAGAGGTCGTTTGACAATATACTAAAAATGTGAGGAAATCATGGATTTATATAGCAGTTTTAATTCACGAAGCCAAAAAACAGATAAACACCTTCAACAATAATCAAGGATTTTCAAGGTTTACTCTTTATTGTCTTATTAATTTATCTCAAGCCACGAAGGGCAAATTTCACATTTAAAGTCCTCAAGCAACAATATAACATGCGCAAATCACACCGAGGCGACGGCCGATCCAACAGAAATAAACTGTGCACTTGCCGAGGGTCGACGGCGCGCCTATAGATGCATCTATTTAATCTGCCGAGGCGTTCGGCCCGTTCATAATTAAACACATACCCTGCTCGCGAATCATGCATGCGACGCAGGTACACATAGAGAACATGCTCAATCAGTCAATTAAGAACTTATCGGGAATATTTATCCAAATAAAACAGTTTCTCTTCTTAACAATTCAGGAAAATGATGTTTAATTTCTTTTTAAGATTCATTTACTAATCCAAGGTGATTTAAGCAATTCAAGCTATCAATGGGTTCATAAATAATCCAAGTATAACATGTTGTGGGTCCTAACTACCCGGACAATAGCATAATAGTAGCTACGCACGGACTCTCGTCACCTCGTGCGTACGTAGCCCCCGCAATTAGGAGCACATAATCAATTATTTCACCTATGGGGACAATTCCCTCTTACAAGGTTAGAAAGGAGACTCACCTCGCTCCGAAGATCCATAACCGGCAATCCATGCCCTTCCGGGGACTCCAATTGATGCACCATACTCTAAAACTAGCCAACGGTTACGCAAATCCATTAATTTATGCTCAAATATTCATTACAAACTAATTTATAGAAATTCCTAACTCCGATCGAAAAGTTGACCAAAACGCCCTCGGGCCCACGTGCCCGGATTCCGAAATTTTTCGAAGATACTAATTACCCATGACCTTAGGAACTCAAATATGTAATTTTCTCTCAATTCCATACTAAAAATCGTGGCTAAATTCCAAGATTACTAATTTTCTAGTCTAAATCCATATATAAACCTTGTATTTTACTCCGAGCTAGCATAAATTACTTACCTCATGACAAGTGACGAAAATGGCACCTCAAAGCTTCTCCCCATCGACTCCAATGGAAGAAAAATGGGGTTGAAATGAACTCAACCCCGAACTTAAAAGACCTCACTGCTTCAGCTGTTTCCGCACCTGCGGTTCTTGGCCGCTTCTACAGTTCCGCAGGTGCGGTTAAAATGCCGCATCTGCAGTCTTCCCTGAGCCACCCCTTCTCGCTTCTGCGACTTGCCACCTGGAGATGCGGTCCCACTTCTGCAGAACTTTGACCGCATCTGCGGTCCTCTCCAAGATACTCCCATCCGCTTCTGCGACCCTTTCTCCGCAGATGCGGTCCCGCTTCTGCGGTACTTTGACCGCATCTGCGGTCCTCAAGCCTTAGACCAAAACCCGCTTCTGTGGCTCCCTGTCCGCTTCTGCGGTCAACCCACCGCAGAAGCGAAAATACTAGCAACCAGATTCCTTCAGCTGTCCAAAAATCCAAATTTTGATCCGTTAACCACCCGGAATCCACCCGAGGCTCCCGGGATCCCAACCAAACATACCAACCAATCCTAAAACACATTACGGACTTGCTCGAGGCCTCAAATCATGTCAAACAACGCTAAAATCATGAATCGACCTCCAATCCAAACTCAATGAACTTCAAAAATTCAAACTTCTATTTCCGATGTTTAAACCCACCAAATCACGTCCGATTGACCTCAAATTTTGCATACAAGTCATATTCGACATTACAGACCTACTCCAACTTTCGGAATTGGATTCCGACCCCGATATCAAAAAGTCCACCTCCGATCAAACTTCTCAAAGACCTTCAAATTTCTATCTTTAGCCAAATGGTTCCAAAATGACCCGGGGACCTCCGAATTCACTTCCGATCGCGCCCCCAACTCTAGAATCACCATACGGAGCTATTCACAGTCTCGGAATCCCAAACGGACATCGATAACACTGAAATGCACTTCAAGCCAAATTTATGAAATTTCTTCTAAAATGCTAACTTCCACAATAGGCGCCAAAACGCTCCCGGGTTATCCGAAACCCGCACCGGGCATATGCCCAAGTCCGAAATCATCATACGAACCTGCTAGAACTTTCAGATCCTAATTCTGAGGTCGTTTACTCAAAAATCCTATCCTAGTTCATTCTTCCAACTTTAAGCTTCCGAAATGAGAATTCTCTTTCCAAATCAACTCTAGACTTCCCGAAATTCAATTCTGACCACGCGCACAAGTCACAATACCTGAAATGGAGCTGCTCACGACCCCAGGCTGCTGAATGGAGCGCTAGGACTCAAAACGACAGGTCGGGTCGTTACATATGTTTATTGCATTATTGTTGTCCTTTAATAATCACATTGCCAAAATATTTTGGCGTACAATAGGTACGTGACCAATGACCATTCATGCCATAATAATGACATTATTTTCTTATATCATCTCAAACCTCCTTCTATAGGTGAGTGTGGTATATTCACTACCACTAGCACGTTCATATTCTTCAAAAAATGAATATGTGTTCATAAATCAGATGTTGTCACATTCATATCATGAATGGACCATAATCATCTATATGTGCTTTACAAAATCTCATGTCAAATCGATGACAAACATTACTTTCATAGAGTGAAAGACTATTTTTAGAATCCTTATATTCTCAATACCACAATAATGACGATTATAATTTCGTCTATTACCACGTCCACATCCATTGATACCTTCACGGTAATAATTTTGTCTTCTTTCAGACTTATTACATATTGCTACCACATTCTCTTAAGGGCATGAGAATGAAGCAAATTCAACGGGGCGGGTTTCCACTTCTTGTGCTCACGATCATACATGACTTTGATCATTGCAAGACATAGAAATTTTACCACTTTGGGTGGTTATAATTTCTTACAAACTCCATTAGAGTTACAATCAAAATTTATTGTCTTTGCTTGTATTTAAAATAAAATTATAGAATTTTCAAGAATTTAAAAAAGAAAAATAAAGTAAAATACTTGCCTTAAATCTAGAATTTAATCATGAAGGAAGTTCATGGAACAACTGACAATCATTATGCTCAATCACAAAGCTTCTACTCAATTGGTTAGAGTCATGTACTGATAACGTGTTATGAACAATAAAAGAAGAAGAATATTGCATAGAAAAGTAGGGAGAGAGAATTCTTATTGATTTTGGGATGAATTACAATGGAATAGAACCCTCTATTCATAGGGAAAGAGTGACTTATCCACCAAGTAATAATCCCTAGAATCTCTCTAAATATAGACATTCACCATAAAGAAAATTCTATTTATAACAATTATGAAATTGTCACGATCCAACTTTCCCTCCGTTTGGGTATCGTGATGGCACCTAGTCTTAGGGACTAGGTAAGCCTAACTCATACTGAAATACCACAATAGTAAATGAAATTTAACAGTCTTGAAGCAGAAATCTCTACAAAATTTATAATTCCCAAAATCCGGTGGTACAAGTCATAAGCTTTATAGAGTTTCGCTACAGCTTCTAAACATAACCGTATGGAAATAAGTGCAACAGTGTGAATATAAAATAGGAAGGTGACTCCGAAGCCTGCGAACGTAGCAACAGGGCTACCTTGAGTCTCCTCGAAAAGCATCCGCACCGCTACTATCGAACAATACCTGGATCTGCACAAAAAAATATGCAGAAGTGTAGTATGAGCACACCACAGCGGTGCCCAGTAAGTATCAAGACTAACTTCGGTGGAGTAGTGACGAGGAATAGTCAAGACACCTACTGGTCTAATAAACTGAACAAGTATAAGTATAGAAACACTCGAAAACATGATAACTATATAAAAACTACATGATATGGCTAGAAATACAGTAATTGCAATAAGGTAGGATACATCAAGTAACAGTGGAACACCATAATAAGAACACAGTAAAGTGAACGGAAACTACAATCCAAATTCGAAATCACAATACAATAAGGACAAGTCATAACTCAACAACTACGGTAGTTTCACATTAGGTCTTAGCCAACAACTTCAATCAATTAGTCAAATCCTTCAATTGATAAAAACATTTTAAAATATACTTCCTTCAAGTAAATGTTTTTCAAAAATAGTTCTCTAAAAATGAATACCTTTCGAATCTAATCTTTTCAAATAAATATCCTTCGAATATAGGTCACCCTGTGACACCTCATCTCATAATCATACAATACGGGTCTCAATACCTGAACCCTAACACTTGGCATCGTATGCCCTCATCACAGCTCATAATCATACTGACAACTCATGTGCCCAAAAGAGCCATTCTCACATGGAAGGCAAATAAGCAAGGGTATGCGTCTATACTCAGCAATATCAAGAGGCCTCCTATCTGATAAGGGCGTTTAGCCATGTGTATGCTTGTGCAAGTGTCCTAACGTAGTTCATACCAGCTAGTAAGTATAAGGAACAGAACGGACAGCACATATAATGTTTACACAGGGATAGGATCAATGAAAGCAACAGCTCAGAGCACAGTGATATTAACAGGGGATCTCCTAGGATACTGTCCCGTAGTCCCAAACATAAATGTACAGAGGATCTCCCGGGATACCGTCCCGTAGTCCAAATCATAAATGTGCAGGGGGATCTCCCGAAATACCGTTCCGTAGTCCCAAAGTAAATATCCAGTACAAGGGGATCTCCCGGGATACCGTCCCGTAGTCCCAAACATAAATGTGCAGGGGTATCTCCCGGAATACCGTTATGTAGTCCCAAAGTAAATACGCATCGCAACCAACAGAAACAACAGTTATAACATGGCAGCAAACTCGTACATCAACACAATACGTATAACAACAACAATGACAATAATACAAGGTACGACAAGCAAATCAACTCAAGAACTGTAAATCACAAGAAACGGTAGAACCAGCTCACAAGGAATAACCACAGAAAAGAATGCTGGCATAAAGGGAACAGTTCAACAAAGGGGAAAACTAACATGTAGCAATGATCCCATAATGTACAAGTCAATAACAAGGAAATCAACACGAGTCCAGCAGTCCCAAATAAAGGCAAGTCAACAAAGATATAGGTTATCTAAACTCCTTTTAAGGTTGGAAAAATTACGAGGATATTCGACAATTCAATTAAGGAAAGATGATCTTAGCTTCACTTAAGAGTGAACAATTTCAGGAGAGATAATAATGATTCTCAAGTAAGACGAGCAGCTATGAAAATATATCATGACAATATGAGAGGCAAAATTCTTCAGTTAAATCAAATAGGAGTCAATTAGGCAGTAAGGGTAAATCATGAAGCGATTAATTCCAATTAAGCATGTAGAGGTGAAACTAGTAAATAGAAAACTCAGTCATATCAAGAATAACTTCATCATAGTGAATATAAAGACCTAAGAACCCTAAAAGGCCAATTTTCCACAAATAAGTCCGAGTACGCACTCGTCACCTCGCGTACACGAATTACAATCAACATAGAAGACTCAAATCCTAAGGGAAAGTCCCCCACACAAGGTTAGGAAAGATACTTACCTCAAAGACGACAACTGATACTCTAAATACTCGACTGATAACTGTTTTTATATGCAAACTCCGCGAGCGGTAGAAACTGATCCCATGAACCCCCAAAATCAATGATACAAGCGCGCAACATGTCCTCCAATATCTGAATAGTGCGCTCGGACTGTCCGTCCGTCTGAGGTGAAAAGTTGTGCTCAACTCAACCTGAGTACCCAACTCTTGTTGCACGGCGAACTGCGATGTAAACTGAGTACCTCTGTCTGAAATGATGGAAACTAGGACGCCATGCAGGAGAACAATCTCTCAGATATAAATCTCAGCTAACCGCTTTGAGGAATAGGCAGTACACACCGAAATGAAGTGCGCGGACTTGGTCAGCCGATCCACAATTACCCAAATAGCATCGAACTTCCTCAAAGTCTGTGGGAGTCTAACTACGAAATCCATGGTGATCCGCTCCCACTTCCACTCTGAAATATCCATCTGCTGAAGCAAACCACCCGGTCTCTGATGCTCGTATTTCACCTGCTGACAATTGAGGCATCGAGCCACATACCCCACTATATCTATCTTCATTCTTCTCCACCAGTACTGCTGTCTCAAATCCTGATACATCTTCACGGCACCCGGATGGATGGAATACCGCGAGCTATGGGCCTTTTCTAGAATCAACTCCCAAAGCCCATCCACATTGGGCACACATATCCGTCCCTGCATCCTCAACGCCCCATCATCACCAATAGTCACATCTCTGGCATCGTCGTGCTGAACTCTGTCCTTGAGGACAATCAAATGAGGATCATCATACTGGCGCTCTCTGATGCGATCAAACAAGGAAGACTGAGAAACCACACAAGCTAAGACCCGATTGGGCTCCGAACTATCCAACCTCACGAACCGATTTCTAAGGCCTGAACATCAACTGCAAAGAGGTCTCTCCCCAACAGGAATATACGCCAAACTGGCCATACTCACCACCTTCCTACTCAAGGCATCGGCCACTACATTGGCCTTCCCTGTGTGATGACCCAAAAGGTCATCACTTGTTTTGGAAATAATTCTGTGTTCTGAGGCTTTAAAACCTCCTTTTTGTCTCACCTCGATTTGTGTGCACAGTCCGAGCGTGTATCCGGAAAGCCATTATGTGAAATCTATGAAAAATGATGAGTTTTGCTTTTAAAATGTATTTAGGTTGACTTCGGTCAACATTTTGGGTAATGGACCCGGACCCGTGATTTGACTGTCCCGGAGGGTCCGTAGGAAAATATGGGACTTGGGCGTATGCCCGGAATTGAATTCCGAGGTCCCAAGCCCGAGAAATGAATTTTTGAATAAAATTGTTTAACTAAAATTTTAAGAGTTTTTGGAAATTTGAATGTATTTGAAATTGATGGTATCGGGCCCGTATCTTGGTTCCGGAGCCCGGTATAGGTGTTATATGGCGTTTAGATTGAGCCTGTAAAATTTGGTAAGAAACAGACTTGAAATGACATGAATCAGGCCCTCGATTGAGAAATTTAAAACTTAAGTGTTCTTGAGATTTTTCTTTGATTTTGATGCTAAGTTCGTTGTTAAAGCTGTTAATTTGGCGATTTGATCGCACGAGTAAGTCCATATGATGTTTTTGAGCTAGTATGCACGTTTGGTTTGGAGCCCCGAGGGCTCGGGGCAGTTAGGGCTTTTTGATTAGGAATCTAGGGTTTTTAAGGTAGAAATTAGGAATTTGGGTAGAGTTAGGGCTTTTTGATTAATTGGAATTTAGACCTTGTTTTGGGGTCGGATTTCGAAACTAATTGCATATTTGGGCTCGTGGGTGAATGGGTGATCGGGTTTTGGTCCGAATCTCGAGTTTTGACCAAGCGGGCCCGGGGTCGATTTTTGACTTTTTGGGGAAAGTTATAGAAAAACCTATAATTAGCATTGGGTATGAATTCTTTAGCATTTATTGATGTTGATAAATGAATTTGGACTAGATACAAGTAACTTGGAGGCGAATTCTAAAGGAAAAGCGGTGTTTGAGGCTTGAGTTGGCCGTGGAAGTTTGAGGTAAGTGTTCGGTCTAACCTTAGCTTGAGGGATTAGGAGTGGTGTCTCAATTGCTACGTGTTAATTGTGGAGTACGACGTATAGGCATGGTGACGAGTATCTATACGTCGGTGTCAAGCATGCCCGTGAGTCTAGTATTGTAATTGTTGTGACTCCGTTGTGATTTATCCATGTCTAATATGATGATTATCATTGTTGGTTCCCTTGCCAGGATGCTATTGTTTATGATATTGTCTCCCTTGCCGGGGTGTTGTTGTTATACTCTTGTTCCCTTGCCGGGATGTTGTTGATATATTATTATTCCCTTGCCGGGATATTGTTGATATATTATTGTTCCCTTGACGGGATATTGTTGTTATATTATTGTTCCCTTGCCGGGATTTTATTGTTGTATTATTGTTCCCTTGCCGGGATTCTTCTATGATTGGTGTAGATACATGAAATGGGAGCGGGTTGCACGCCTGCAACGGTAATATATGAATTGGGAGCGGGTTACACACCTGCAACGGTAATATATGAAATGGGAGCGGGTTGCACGCCTGCAACGAGATATATGAAATGGGAGCGGGTTGCACGCCTGCCAAGGAAATATATGAAATGGGAGCGGGTTGCACGCCTGCAACAAGATATATGAAATGGGATCGGGTTGCACGCCTGCAACAAGATATATGAAATAGAATCAGGTTGCACGCCTGCAACAAGATATATGAAATGGGATCGGGTTGCACGCCTGCAACAAGATATTTGAAATGGGATCAGGTTGCACGCCTGCAACAAGAAAGAGATGAAAGTGAATACTGTGTTTGTTTCTCTTATCCTTGTTAGAATACTGTGTTTGTTTCTATTTTTCTTGTTAGCAATTGAATTTCGGTTTCCCTACATTCCCCTTTGGTATTCTGTTGTTATCTGATACTCCCCGCAGCATGTTTTCCCCTTCCCCTCTTTAACTGTGGATATCTGCCTTTATTTCCGATGTATATGATTTAACTTCACAGGTTTATTTGGTAGTCTGGTCCTAGCCTCATCACTACATCACCGGGGTTAGGCCAGGCACTTACCAGCACATGGGGTCGGTTGTGCTGATGCTACACTCTGCACTCTTTTGTGCAGATCCCGATACTGTAGTTTTCGGACCGCAGTGAGGTTGCTGCTTCCAGTTCACCAGGCGACCCGAGGTAGTCCTGCAGGCGTCCGCAGGCCTTGGCGTCTCCTTCTATCCTTTCATTTTGTTTCTTTCACGTACTCTAGAGACAGTGTTGTTTTAAATCTTTCAGACCTTTATTTGTAGTATTCCTAGACAGTCTGTGAAATTGTGACACCAGTTCTGGGTAGTTTTGTTATGGATTGGTATTGGTGGCATTATTAAAACATTGTTTTTCAGACTTTCGCTTATTAAATTTTGTTGTTTATTAAATGTTGGTTCTTAATTGTTAACGGATTAAAATGGAAACAAGGTAAATGATTCAATTGGTTGGCTGGCCTAGCTTTCACTAGTAGGCGCCATCACGACTCCCGAGGGTGGGAAATTCAGGTTGTGACAAGTTTGTATCAGAGCTCTAGGTTACTTAGGTCTTACACTTCACGGACAAGATTAGTAGAGTCTGAGGGATCGGTATGAAGACGTCTGTATTTATCCTCCAAAGGCTACAGAGTTAGGAAAAACTTCACATCTATTCTTTCCTATCGTGCGATTTTGTTCTCTCACTGCTAAATTGAAACCTCTACACTTGTTCTTTCGCGAATGGCGAGGACACATATTGCTTCTTCAGCCGAGCAGCCGCACAGATCGGTGATGGATCAACTACGTCTTCGGAGGCTTTGTGGAGGTTGGATAGGTTTCACCAAGCTCTTCACTACTGCTCTTGGTGGTACATCTTCTGAGGATCCCCAGGATTATGTAGACAACTGTGGTGAGGTTCTCAGGAACATGGGGATAGTGGAGACCAATAGGGTCAACTTTGCTGCTTTTCGCTTATCCGGATCCGCCAAGACTTGGTGGAGAGATTATTGTTTGGCTATACCACCTAGGTCACCAGCTTTGACTTGGGATCAGTTTTCTCAGTTGTTTTTGGAGAAGTTTCTTTCTATCACTCAGAGGGAGAGTTATCGGAGGCAGTTTGAGCATCTCCAGCAGGGTTTTATGACTGTTACTCAGTACGAGACCAGGCTTATTGATTTGGCCCGTCATGCTCTTCTTATACTTCCCACTGAGAGAGAGAGAGAGAGTGAGAGAGATTTTTTTGGTAGAGGCCATCCTTCCTAGGCCTTTTCAGTCAGCACTTCAGGTTTCTCACGATGCTTCAGGTGGCCGTGGTTCTCAAATGCAGTATTCAGATCAGCAGTCCTACAGTGCACCGCCAGCTCCTATCAATGCACCGCCGCTCCAGAGTTTTCGGGGGTCATTCAGGTCGTCAGGGCCAGCATTCTCAGCAGCCGAGGGCTTGTTATATTTGTGGCGATACGGGTCATATCGCTAGATTTTGCCCCCGAGCATCGAGCAGCTCTCAGCATCAGGGTTCCCGTGCCATGGTTCAGGCACCGAGTGCTCCAGAGCCCGCTCAGCCAGCTAGAGGTGGAGGTAGAGGTGCTAAAGGTAGAGGTAGAGGTATTAGAGGTGGAGGTCATGCCGCTAGAGGCGGAGGCTGGCCAGCAGCAGGCCGTCCCAGAGATGTAGTTCAGAGTGGTGGGGCCCAGCCCCGATGTGATGCTCTTCTAGCCAGGCCTGAGGCTGAGGCTTCCGATGCAGTTATCACAGTAATTCTTTGAGTGCTCCTGTTTATGTGTCTACACCGGTGGGTGGTTCTATTGTGGTAGATCGTGTTCATCGTTCTTGTGTAGTTGTGATTGGGGGTCTTGACACCCGAGTAGATTTGTTACTGTGGGATATGGTTGATTTTGATGTCATATTTGGGATGGACTGGTTATCACCTTACCACGCTATCTTGGACTGTCATGCCGAGACTGTGACCTTAGCCTTACCGGGTTTACCTCGTCTTGAGTGGAGAGGGACTTCTGGTCATTCTACCCGTAGGGTTATCTCATATATGAAGGCTCGGTGTATGGTTGATAAGGGATGTTTGGCCTATTTGGCATATGTTCGTGATTCCAGTGCTGAGGTTCCTTATATGGATTCTGTGCCTGTTGTTCGTGAGTTTCCTGAGGTTTTCCCTTCAGACCTGCCGGGTATGCCACCCGACAGGGATATTGACTTCTGCATTAATTTGGCTCCGGGCACTCAGCCCATTTCTATTCCGCCGTATCGTATGGCCCCGCCTGAGTTGAAAGAATTGAAGGAGCAGTTGCAAGACTTTCTTGATAAAGGCTTCATTAGACCTAGTGTCTCGCCTTGGGGTGCGCCGGTGTTTTTTGTTAAGAAGAAGGATGGATCGATGCGAATGTGTATAGATTACCGGCAATTGAACAAGGTCACAATCAAGAATAAGTACCCATTGCCGCGGATTGATGTTTGTTTGACCAGCTTCAGGGTGCCCAAGTGTTTTCTAAGATCGACTTGAGATCTGGCTACCATCAATTGAGGATTAGGGCATCTGATGTCCCTAAGACAGCTTTCCGCACTCGGTACGGGCATTATGAGTTCTTGGTGATGTCATTTGGATTGAAAAATGCCCCGTCAGCTTTCATGGATTTGATGAACCGAGTGTTCAGGCCTTATTTGGATTCCTTCGTGATCGTCTTCATTGATGATATTTTGATTTATTCCCGCAGTCGGGAGGAGCATGAACAGCATTTGAGAGTGGTTTTTCAGACTCTGAGAGATAGTCAGTTGTATCTATGTTTTCGAAGTGTGAGTTCTGGTTGAGTTCAGTTGCATTCTTGGGTCGCGTTGTATCAGTAGAGGGTATTTAGGTGGATCCGAAGAAGATAGAGGCAGTCAAGAACTGGCCCGGACCCACATCAGCTACAGAGATTCGGAGTTTCTTGGGTTTGGCGGGCTATTAACGTCGGTTTGTGGATGGGTTTTCATCTATTGCAGCCCCGATGACCAGGTGGACCCAGAAGGGTGCCCAGTTCAGGTGGTCGGACGAATGTGAGGCGAGCTTTCAGAAGGTCAAGACAGCTTTGACTACGGCGCCGGTGTTGGTTTTACCTACAGGTTCAGGGCCATATATAGTTTATTTTGATGCATCTCGTATTGGACTTGGTGCGGTGCTGATGAAGGATGGCACGGTCATTGCTTATGCTTCGCGTCAGTTGAAGATTCATGAGAAGAACTACCCAGTCCATGATTTGGAGTTAGCAGCCATTGTTCACGCGCTGAAGATTTGGAGGCACTAATTATATGGCGTGTCATGTGAGGTGTTCACAGATAACAAGAGTCTACAGTATTTGTTCAAGCAGAAGGAGTTAAACTTGAGGTAGAGAAGGTGGCTGGAGCTGCTGAAAGACTATGATATCACCATCTTGTATCATCCGGGGAAGGCCAATGTGGTGGCCGATGCTTTGAGTAGAAAGTTAGCCAGTATGGGTAGTCTTGCATATATTCCGGTCGGTGAGGGCCGCTTGCTTTGGATGTTCAGGCTTTGGCCAATCAGTTCGTGAGGTTGTATGTCTCCGAGACCAGCCGCGTGTTAGCTTGCACAGTCGTTCGTTCTTCTTTTTTGGAGCGCATTCGAAATCGTCAGTATGATGATCCCCATTTGTGACACAGTGCGACATGGAGGTGCCAAGCAGGTTACAGTTGGAGATGACGGAGTTTTGAGGCTGCAGGGTCAAGTTTGTGTGCCTAATGTGGATGGACTTCGAGAGTTGATTTTAGAGGAGACCCATAGTTCCTGGTACTCTATTCATCTGGGCGCCGCTAAGATGTATCAGGATTTGCGGCAGCATTATTGGTGGAGGAGGATGAAGAAGGATATTGTTGCATATGTGGCTCGGTGTTTGAATTATTAGCGGGTAAAGTATGAGCATCAGAGACCTGGTGGTTTGTTCCAGAAGATTGAGATTCCTGAGTGGAAGTGGGAGCGTATCACTATGGACTTTGTTGTTGGACTCCCACGGACTCAGAGGAAGTTCGATGCAGTGTGGGTTATTGTTGATAGGCTGACCAAGTCAGCGCATTTCATTCCTGTGGCAGTCTCCTATTCTTCTGAGAGATTAGCTGATATCTATATCCGGGAGATTGTTCGCCTTCATGGTGTGCCCGTGTCTATCATTTCTGACCGAGGTACGCAGTTTACCTCACATTTCTGGAAGGCAGTTCAGCGTGAGTTGGGCACACGGGTTGAGTTGAGCACAGCATTTCATCCTCAGACGGACGGGCAGTCAGAGCGTACTATTCAGATTTTGGAGGATATGCTCCGAGCTTGTGTTATTGACTTTGGAGGCTCGTGGGATCAGTTTTTGCCTTTAGCGGAGTTTGCTTACAACAACAACTACCAGTCGAGCATTCAGATGGCTCCTTATGAGGCTTTGTATGGTAGCCGGTATCGGTCGCCGGTTGGTTGGTTTGAGCCGGGAGAGGCTCGGTTGTTGGGTATGGATCTAGTATAGGATGCCTTGGACAAGGTCAGGATCATTCAGGATAGGCTTCGTACAGCTCAGTCCAGGCAAAAGAGTAATGTCGACCGTAAGGTTCGCGATGAGGCATTCATGGTCAGTGAGCGGGTGTTGCTTCGGGTGTCGCCTATGAAATGCGTGATGAGATTTGGGAGGGGCAAGCTTAGCCCTAGGTTCATTGGCCCGTTTGAGATTCTTGATCGAGTGGGAGATGTGGCTTACAGACTTGCGTTGCCGCCGAGTTTATCAGCCGTGCACCCAGTGTTTCATGTGTCCATGCTTCGGAAGTATCACGGCGATCCATCCCACGTGTTAGATTTCAGCACTGTTCAGTTGGACAAGGACTTGTCCTATGAGGAGGAGCCGGTAGCTATTCTAGACCGGCAGGTTCGTCAGTTGAGATCGAATAGTTTCCCTTCTGTTCGTGTTCAGTGGAGAGGTCAGCCTGCTGAGGCATCGACCTGGGAGTCCGAGTCTGATATGCAGAGCTGATATCCCGATCTTTTCTCCGACTCAGGTACTTCCTTCTTATGTCCGTTCGAGGACGAACGGTTGTTTTAGAGGTGGAGGATGTGATGACCCAAAAGGTCATCACTTGTTTTGGAAATAATTCTGTGTTCCAAGGCCTTAAAACCTCCTTTTTGTCTCACCTCAATTTGCATGCGCAGTCCGAGCGTGTATCCGGAAAGCCATTATGTGAAAATCTGTGAAAAATGATGAGTTTTGCTTTAAAATGAATTTAGGTTGACTTCGATCAACATTTTGGGTAAACGGACCCGGACCCGTTATTTGATGGTCCCGGAGGGTCCGTAGGAAAATATAGGACTTGGGCGTATGCCCGGAATTGAATTCCGAGGTCCCAAGCCCGAGAAATGAATTTTTGAAGAAAATTGTATAACTGAAATTTTAAGAGTTTTTGGAAATTTGAATGTATTTGAAATTGATGGTATCGGGCACGTATCTTGGTTCTGGAGCCCGGTACAGGTCTTATATGGCATTTAGATTGAGCTTGTAAAATTTGGTAAGAAACGGACTTGAAATGACGTGAATCGGACCCTCGATTGTGAAATTTGAAACTTAAGTGTTCTTGAGATTTTTCTTTGATTTTGATGCTAAATTCGTTGTTAAAGCTGTTAATTTGGAGATTTGATCGCACGAGTAAGTCCAGATGATGTTTTTGAGCTAGTATGCACGTTTGGTTTGGAGCCCCGAGGGCTCGGGTCAGTTTTGCATAGGTTTCGGGATGTTTATACACTTAGAAAAGTTGCAGGTTTTCAGTTTCTGGTATTCTGGAGTTTTGTTCTTCGCGTTCGTGGAAGGACTCACGCGAACGCGAAGGGTAAGTTAGGCTGAAGGACAATTCCTTCTACGCGAACGCGAGAACCAGGTCGCGAACACGAAGCCTTGGGGGTGCTACCCTTCGCGAACGCGGACCTGCTATCGCGAACCCGAAGGCCTTTTGGCCGGGACGGGGGGAAAGGGATTTTTGTTCTACGCGAACGCGGCCACTGGCCCGCGAACGCGATGGCTTGATGAGCTAAAGCTCCGCGAACTCGAGCCACTATACGCGAATGCGAAGGCAACTGGGCCTGACCCTTCGCGAACGCGATAGGCCCTTCGCGAACGCGAAGAAGGCCTGTCCAGTGAATTAAAAACAGTAGCAAAATCGGGATTGAGTCCATATTTTCATATTTTCAAAACTAGACAGCATTGAGGCGATTTTCAAAGAACAAGTTCTTCCCCAAAGCGTTGGTATATGATTCTGAACCTTTTTCTTTCGATTTTCCATTGCATTTCATCATTCTTCATCCAAAAATCTAGAGTTTTTATGGTAGAAATTAAGAATTTGGGTAGAGTTAGGGCTTTTTGATTAATTGGGATTTAGACCTCGTTTTGGGGTCGGATTTCAAAACTAATTGCATATTTGGGCTCGTGGGTGAATGAGTGATCGGCTTTGGTCCGAACCTCGAGGTTTGACCAAGCGGGCCCGGGGTCGATTTTTGACTTTTTGGGGAAAATGATAGAAAAACCTATAATTAAGCATTGGGTATGAATTCTTTAGCATTTATTGATGTTGATAAATTAATTTGGACTAGATACAAGTAATTTGGAGGCGAATTCTAAAGGAAAAGCGGTGTTTGAGGCTTGAGTTGGCCGTGGAAGTTTGAGGTAAGTGTTCGGTCTAACCTTAGCTTGAGGGATTAGGAGTGGTGTCTCAATTGCTACGTGTTAATTGTGGAGTACGACGTATAGGCATGGTGACAAGTATCTATACGTCGGTGTCAAGCATGCCCGTGAGTCTAGTATTGTAATTGTTGTGACTCCGTTGTGATTTATCTATGTCTAATATGATCATTATCGTTGTTGGTTCCCTTGCCGGGATGCTATTGTTTATGATATTGTCTCCTTGCCGGGATGTTGTTGTTATACTCTTGTTCCCTTGCCGGGATGTTGTTTATATATTAACTCTTGTTCCCTTGCCGGGATGTTGTTGATATATTATTGTTCCCTTGCCGAGATATTGTTGATATATTATTGTTCCCTTGCCGGGATATTGTTGTTATATTATTGTTCCCTTATCGGGATGTTGTCGTTGTATTATTGTTCCCTTGCCGGGATTCTTCTATGATTGGTGTTGATACATGAAATGGGAGCGGGTTGCACGCCTGTAATGGTATTATATGAATTGGGAGCGGGTTGCACGCCTGCAACGGTAATATATGAAATGGGAGCGGATTGCACGCCTGCAACAAGATATATGAAATGGAGCGGGTTGCACGCCTGCAACGGAAATATATGAAATAGGAGCGGGTTGCACGCCTGCAACAAGATATATGAAATGGGATCGGGTTGCACGCCTGCAACAAGATATATGAAATGGGATCGGGTT